>NC_053023.1:604346063-604646063 GCF_003073215.2 Triticum urartu | reverse complement strand
TATCAAGCGTCGCTTCAACTCCATTCGTGAAAATGTTCAAAATGGAGACATAGATATTTGTAAAGTGCATATGGACCTGAATGTCGCAGATCCGTTGACTAAACCTCTTCCTCGAGCAAAACATGATTGTCGGTGTCAAAACCGGCGGATCTCGGGTAGGGGGTCCCGAACTGTGCGTCTAGGCCGGATGGTAACAGGAGGCAAGGAACACGATGTTTTACCCAGGTTCGGGCCCTCTTGATGGAGGTAAAACCCTACGTCCTGCTTGATTAATATTGATGATATGGGTAGTACAAGAGTAGATCTACCACGAGATCAAGGAGGCTAAACCCTAAAAACTAGCCTATGGTATGCTTGTTGTATGAGGAAGTTGTCCTACGAACTAAAACCCTCTGGTTTATATAGACACCGGAGAGGGTTAGGGTTACACACAGTCGGTTACAATGGTAGGAGATCTTGAATATCCGCATCGCCAAGCTTGCCTTCAACGCCAAGGAAAGTCCCATCCGGACACGGGATGAAGTCTTCAATCTTGTATCTTCATAGTCCTGGAGTCCGGCTACCCGAACACCCCCTAATCCAGGACTCCCTCAGTAGCCCCTGAACCAGGCTTCAATGACGACGAGTCCGGTGCGTAGATTGTCTTCGGCATTGCAAGGCGGGTTCCTCCTCCAAATTCTTCATAAAAGTTTGTAAACACCAAGAGTAGTGTCCAGCTCTACAAAATAAGTTTCCACGTATTGCCACAGAGAGAATAATATTAACACAAATCTAATCTACCGACGTATTCCGTAGCGTGACAACACACTACGGCCAAGCCTTTATTCAAATCGTTTTCACTTTTCCGCCTCAGCGTTTTTTGTGAGGCGGTTTCCTTGGCACGTCTTGTCAAAGCAGAGATTGTGTCCCCCATTTACGGGATTCTCGTCAATACGGACATGGGTAACCCAACCACGCCATTTATCATGGCGCTTGGGAGGCAAGCGAGTTTTACTAGGCTGGTGGGGACGCATAGTCGCATCCGCTCATATAAGGGGATAAGGATCCACCTTTTTTATCTACGCCTTCTTCCTCCTTTGCCTATCCATCTTCTGCGCACCCGAGCTCCAGCGCCCGAGCCCGCACTTCCTACCTCAACCTTCTCCAACAATGTCCGGAGCGGGAGGCAAGTGGATGGTCTCCTCCGTTACGGAGGGCCATGTCAAAAAGCTAAGGAAGGCCGGATACTTGTCCAAAGACATCGCGCACCGGCTTCCTGAGGAGGGGCAGCTTCTCCTCACCCCAAGGCCCCATGAGAGGGTAGTATTTCTTCCCCACTTCCTCCGCGGACTGGGTTTTCCTCTCCACCCATGTGTCCGCGGGCTCATGTTCTACTATGGCCTAGATTTTCATGATCTGGCCCCGAACTTCATCCTCAATATCTCGGCGTTTATCGTCGTGTGCGAGGCTTTCCTATGCATCCGCCCCCATTTCGGCCTCTGGCTCAAGACCTTCAACGTCAAGCCAAAGGTGGTGCGCGGCAACTAGGCGGAGTGCGGAGGTGCCATGGCGGGCAAAATAGCTAACGTCCTATGGCTCGAGGGCTCCTTTGTGGAGACCTTGAAGGGGTGGCAGTCAGGGTGGTTTTACATCACCGAGCCATGCGATCCGAAGTGGATCGCAGCCCCTGAATTCTGATCCGGACCCCCTACGCGGCTCACGTCCTAGAAGGAGACGGGCTTGTCATGGGGCGACGAAGAAGAGGTGACCGGACTGCAAAAATGCATCCAGTCCCTGGTGAACAAGCAGCTCAAGCTTGTCAACGTAGTCCAGGTCATTCTCATCTGCCGGATCCTTCCGTGTCAAGAACGGGACTTCAATTTGTGGGAGTTCAACTCGGCGCAGCACCGAACTCTGAGCAGGCTCTTCGACACGACGTACGAAGATGTCTGGAAGGGGCTAACCAAAGGCGCCGAGGCTCCCACATCCGCCTCCGAAGACCGCAGATTCAGCTCGTAGCATCCTGCTGGCGAGGTAAAATATTTTCATCTTTTACAGGATGTTAAGTTTTCTTCATAGTTTGACTCTATGCGGGATCTAAACTCCTCACCTTAGACAGGCTTGGCAGGCGAAGTTCGGACTGATTAACTGTCCGGCTCCCTTGCCTGAAGACCCAGCCCCTGCTTTCCTAGTGAAGCTGCTGGTTCCGGCACCTTATGTGGTGCCGGAGAAGAAGGCCAAGAAGAAGACGGCCATGGGGACTCGAAAGAGTTCCCGGCATATGGTGGTGTCGGACTCGTCGTCTGACGAGTCCGAGACGCACTCCTCCCATGAAGATGAGGAGGAGGAAGAAGAAGCCTCTCCCCCTCCAGCGGGGGGAGGAAAGAAGAGGAAGGCCGCCCCAGTAGGGGAGGCCGAGGGGTCCAAGAAGAGGAAAACCCCTCCGCCGGACTACGCCCCCGACGCCGACGAGGACGAAGAGGAGTGGCCGGACAGAGCCAAGCGTCCGGCGAAATCGTAAGTGTTCGGATACCAGAGCAACTCACGATATTCCTTTTGTTGCACAGCTTTCCCTAATGTCGAATGTAATCATGCAGCCCACCCAAGGACGGGCTCAACGAGTCGTCGAGCGGCTCCCTGGATTCATTGGACATGAATTCAGTTCCGCCCGCTGCCTCCCCCTGTGCTGCGGATGATGCCGAAGTGGCGTCGCGACAAGCTCCGGGGCCAGAGGAGGCGGTCCAGGAGGAGCCGTGAGGCGACCTCCCGGACTCCATGTGTAAAGGGGACAAGACCCCCCAGGGCTCCAAGTCCGGCTTTAAGCCGGACACCGCGCCGGAATCATCAATGGTTCCGGACCGCGGCAGGCGAACTCCTGCCAAGAGGAGCAAGCCTATTGAGCCGGCGTCCTCTGTCCAACCGGAGGCGCCGAACAACCTACTGGAGGTACTTAAGGGCGCCTCCATCGACGAGGAGCACCGTACCATTATGAGTATGGTGGTCCAGAAGGTTCAGTCCGCCAAAAGCGGACTGGCTGAAGCTTGTGCTAGCCTTCTAACAGGCTTCGAGGTAAGTAAAAATATGTAAAAATATTACTGCATAGACAGTAGCCCCTGATGCTCTGTTTGGCGTTCGGAAAGAAAAGCCGAATAGAGGATTTATTAAATATCGTAGGAGTCTAACTAAAAAGGAGTCAATATACGTATGCAGGCTTCGCTGCTGGTCACCGCCGCACAGACTGCGGAGGTGGATGCCCTGAAGCAGGGCCTCGAGCGGACCGAGCAAGAGCTCGGCCTTGCCAAGCGGCAGCTCGAGGAGAAAGAAGGTAAGAGATACCTTATAGAAAAAATTCCTATAAGAAGATGCAATTGCAAAAAATGACAGGAGTATACTGCTTATTGTAGGGGCCACAACTGAGGTGGCGACCCTCAAGCAGGCGCTGTCCGAGGCCAAGAAGAGAGCAGCCACGGAGCGCACCGAGCGGGAGAAATTTGAGGCGCAGGTCGGCGAGGTGCAGCAAGAGCTTCAGGCTCTCATGAAAAAACATGAGAGTTTGGAGCTCGACTCGAAGACGCGAGCGTCCGAGCTTGCTGCGGCCCTTAAAACTGCCAAATCTGCCCAGGCCGAAGCCCAGAAGGCCCTCCAGGAATTGGATGCGGTGAAAAAGATAGCGACGGGTAAGGCATTCTCTATGCAACATATAAAAGTAAACTACTTGTTACTTACCCGAATCCGGAGCTCTCCAGGGGCATTTGCAGATCTTCCCCGCAGCGTATCCGATGCTGCCGCATTCTACCGAGCCGAGGAAGGCAACTCGACGGAGAAGGTGTTCTGGTCTCAGTACGCTGAGGCCGGACACCCTGTGCCCTTGAGCGACCAGCTGAAGCAGCTGGTCGAGCTCCACAAGGCAGCCGAACAGGCCCTGAAGGGCTTCATAGTTCGGCTGTGGCCTGGAGAGGGCCTGCCTGGGAGCTACTTCGGACTGGTGCGGCGGCTGGTGGAGGCTTGTCCCAGGATCGAGGTCATCAAGCGCTCCGTCTGCATCGAAGGTGCCCGTAGGGCCCTTGCCCGTGCAAAGGTGCACTGGGGCAAGCTGGACGGTGAGAAGCTTGTGAGGGACGGGCCGCCGCCGGGGAAGGAGCATCGCAAGTCCGAGAACTATTACAAGGATGTTCTGGCTGGTGCCCGCCTTATGGCGGATGAATGTACCAAGGATGTAATTTTTGAATGAACTCGCTCGTGTTATCCTGTGCGCTGAAAACTTGTTCATATGCGCTAAGCAATGCTTGTTGAATTTAAAATATTACTTTCTGTGCGGCCGTTTATCAAAAAATTGAGAGATGGCTAGTCGTCGGCTTCTGCCCCCATGCCACTAGTGTTGGGGTGTTCGGGATAAACCTGAGCGCTCTTTTTCCCATGATTGGGTCCGTCGAGGGAGGCGATCAGCACAACAAACAAGGCAATCCGACTATAATGCTTGAACACTCTCACTTAGCCATAGAACTCTATAATTTTAAATTTCGGCGAAGCCCCTAGTATTCGGAAGACCGAGTTCGGGGCGCTATCCACGCCTTGGCCGGACAAAGCCGGTTCCTCGCTCGAAGCGGCATAAGCCTTTAAGGACTCGAAAAACCTCTCGAACAGCGACCGGTCTCTTGCCTCATCATGACAGTCGGTTTTAGCTTTCTCTACTGAGGTGCTCAGCCCAGCTCAACTGGGGCACAATCGCAATAGTTCTCCTAGTGCTACCGTAGCCGATATAGCGGAACGTAAGGCACCAAAACATAGGAGCCGGGCAAACCCAACCATTGACCCAAATCATGATTCGGAGCCGATCCATATAGTGCTATAAGTTCGGGGTGCCGCACTTGTGAAAGTGTACGGACTTCTCACGCGCATATTGATGGGTACTGAAGCCCTTGGCGTATTTTTGCCATACCACAGTGTACGGATGCAACATGTTATTAATAAACATATATATAAAAAGAGTATAATGCAAAAAATAGACAAAAAGCTATGCATTGTTTATAGAAAGGTTGCTATGAAAGCGGAACGATACAAATAGTGCGATAAGAAAAAGAGATTGTACTATTTAACATGTCCTGGCCAGGGGCAGGCCGCGGAATTGTATTAAAAAACAGGTATACTGCTCGCAATAGAGACCACCTAGAAGTTCCATAATGCGGCGTGGCTTGTCTGCGTTCCTGGATCTTGCATCGTTTGTGCGGCAGTTGAATTGCCGAACGGGTCGTCCGAAGTATGGAGTCCTGAGAGTAAGAAAAATGGAATCCGGCAGCCCCTGGTGCGGTTTAAGTCGTATTTCAGGCATGTCGTGATAGTGCCCCTTCCCCTGTGTCCATGGTATTTCAGGAGCGTAGTTATGTACGCGAAGCACTGGTTTCGCTATATCGTGAGGGCTAGGGTTGGGGCCGCATTGCTACGCTAGCTTAGAACATGCCAGGCGGTCTTGTTGTTGGGTACTCGGGGCGCGCTTGACAGTGTCCGGCTTTTTGAAGCCCGAACTGGAGAACTGCCTAGAGAGGCTGCTATGTAGTTCTGCTGCGAGCGCTGCCGTGTGCTCCTCCGTTAGTAGGGAGCGTTCAGTGTTCCCATTGACCGTGATTACTCCTCTAGGGCCTGGCATCTTGAGCTTGAGGTATGCATAGTGCGGTACTGCGTTGAATTTTGCGAATGCGGTTCGCCCGAGCAGTGCGTGATAGCCACTGCGGAACGAGACTATGTCGAAGATTAACTCCTCGCTTCGGAAGTTATCCGGAGATCCGAAGACCACTTCTAGTGTGACTGAGCCTATACAGTTGGCTTCTACACCAGGTATGACGCCTTTAAAGGTCGTTTTGGTGGGCTTGATCCTCGAGGGATCTATGCCCATTTTTCGCACTGTATCCTGGTAAAGCAGGTTCAGGCTGCTGCCGCCGTCCATGAGGACTCTTGTGAGATGAAATCCGTCAATGATTGGGTCTAGAACCAATGAGGCGAAGCCGCCATGATGGATGCTAGTGGGGTGGTCCCTTCGATCAAAGGTGATCGAGCAGGAGGACCATGGGTTGAACTTTGGGGCGACTGGCTCCATCGCATATACGTCCCGTAACGCACGCTTCCGCTCCCTCTTGGGGATGTGGGTTGTGTATATCATGTTCACCGTCCACACTTGCGGGGGAAATCCCTTCTGTCCACTATTGTTCGGCGTCCTGGGCTCCTCCTCCTCGTTGCTATGCAGCCCCTTGTCTTTGTTTTCGGCTCTTAACTTGCCTGCCTGCTTGAACACCCAACAATCCCTGTTGGTGTGATTGGCTGGCTTTTCGGGGGTGCCATGTATCTGGCACAAGCGGTCGAGTATTCGGTCCAAACTGGACGGGCCCTGAGTATTTCCTTTGAATGGCCTTTTCCGTTGACCGGATTTGTAGCCTCGGAATCCGGCATTAACTGCCGTATCCTCATTGCTGTCGCTGTTAACGCGGCGCTTTTGTTTGTTCCGACGCGACCTGTCGCTTTTGTCCTTGGTATTCGAATTACTAGGTTTCTTGGTCAAATTGTTGCTGCGAGCTCGCCAGCTGTCTTCTCCCGCGCAAAAGCGGGTCATGAGTGTCGTGAGGGCTGTCATAGATTTCGACTTTTCCTGTCCCAGGTGCCGGGCAAGCCACTCGTCACGGATATTATGCTTGAAGGCCGCTAAGGCCTCTGCGTCCGGACAGTCGACTATCTGGTTTTTCTTTGTTAGGAACTGTGTCCAGAATTGCCTGGCCGATTCCTCTGGCTGCTGAATTATGTGGCTTAGGTCATCGGCGTCCGGTGGTCGCACATAAGTGCCCTGGAAGTTGTCAAGGAATGTGGCTTCCAGGTCCTCCCAAGAACCGATTGAGTCTGCTGGCAAGCTATTAAGCCAATGCCGGGCCGGTCCCTTAAGTTTGAGTGGGAGGTACTTGATGGCGTGTAGATCATCGCCGCGGGCCATGTGGATATGAAGGAGATAATCCTCGATCCATACCGCAGGATCTGTTGTGCCATCGTATGATTCGATGTTTACAGGTTTGAAGCCCTCGGGGATTTTATGATCCATTACTTCATCTGTGAAGCATAGTGGGTGTGCGGCGCCTCTGTATTGGGCTATATCACGACGCAGCTCGAAGGAGCTTTGTCTGTTGAGTTCGGCCCGGCCGGATTTATTGCATCCGGAGTGATGATCACCGTCACGTGCCGTGGGGCGCCTGCGTGATCCGTAGATCGATCTTGTTTGCCTTGCCTTGTCCTCCAGTATGTCACGCAGGTCGGGCGCATTTTCCCGTGCCTTAGTATGGTTGACGCGGCGTCGTGGCATGGCTTGAGTGGAGGGCCAAGAGGCCTCTCTGTCGCGGCCACGAGGTGGCCGGTCGGCCATGTCATGCGCTGGTGATGTAGGTGCGTCCTCCTCTAGTCGGGGTAGCAGCCTGCGCTTTGGGTAACTCTTGGAAGGGCGTTCGAGTTCATACTCTTCGGCCGCAAGGACTTCAGTCCATTTGTCAGCTAGCGAATCCTGATCAGCTCTAAGCTGTTGCTGCTTTTTCTTGAGGCTGCTTGCCGTGGCCATAATCCTGCGTGTAAAACGCTCTTGTTCGGCGAGATCCTCTGGCACGACGAACTCGTCGTCGTCGAGGCTTGCCTCGTCTTCGGAGGGAGGCGTATAATTATCGTCCTCAACCTCTTGGTCCGCCGCCCTCTCGTGAGGGCTGGCTTCTCTGTCCTCTTGTGCTGAATCTTGCTGGAGGGGGTGTTCTTCGGCGTTGTCCGGAGTAGTATTATCTCCCGTGCCGGAATCACCGTTTTTGCTTTGGTGGGATTTAGAGCGGCGCCGCTGACGCTGGCGCTTGGGCTGTTTCTTAGAGGTATCGTCCCCCATTGTTCCATCGCCATCTCCATCCTTTGGAGTGTCCACCATATATATGTCATATGACGAGGTGGCCTTCCAGCGCCCTACAGGTGCTGGTTCTTGTTCGTCTCCTGCATCGTCGTCCATGCCGTCGATGTCTTCGGAGTCGAAGTAAAGCATGTCGGTTAAGTCGTCGATAGTGGCTACGAAGTGGGTGGTGGGTGGGTTTTGAATTTCTTCATCGTCCATATCCCAACCTTGCTGACCGTAGTCCGGCCAGGGCTCTCCTGATAAAGAGAGAGACTTTAGAGAATTCAGGATGTCGCCGAAGGGCGAGTGCTGAAAGATGTCCGCAGCGGTGAACTCCATTATCGGCGCCCAATCGGATTCGATTAGCAGGGGCGCGGGGGGCTCAGAGTTCAGAGAGGAATCCAGCTCCTCGGAGTCATGGGCCATGCGGAGTGCAGGGCTGGTGTTTGGCTCGATCGCCTCTGAGATTGCAGGCCCTGAGGCAGCGTCCAACTGCTGATCCTCGATCGGCGCAGTAGGCTCCGAATCAATGGTCGAAACCGATGCGTGTGCGGCCTCCAAGGCGCTGTTCGAGACAGTGCGGCGCGCTTGGCTGTGGCTCGAATCCGTCGAAGATCAAGTCCCCGTGGATGTCAGCCGTGTAGTTTAGGCTTCCAAACCTGACCTGATGGCCAGGGGCGTAGCTTTCGATCTGCTCAAGGTGGCCAAGCGAATTGGCCCGTAGTGCGAAGCCGCCGAAGATGAAGATCTGTCCGGGGAGAAAAGTCTCACCCTGGACTGCATCGTTGTTGATGATCGAAGGAGCCATCGGGCCTAAGCGACGACACAGAGGAACTCTCAATGAAAGCACCAATGTCGGTGTCAAAACCGGCGGATCTCGGGTAGGGGGTCCCGAACTGTGCGTCTAGGCCGGATGGTAACAGGAGGCAAGGAACACGATGTTTTACCCAGGTTCGGGCCCTCTTGATGGAGGTAAAACCCTACGTCCTGCTTGATTAATATTGATGATATGGGTAGTACAAGAGTAGATCTACCATGAGATCAAGGAGGCTAAACCCTAAAAGCTAGCCTATGGTATGGTTGTTGTAAGATGAAGTTGTCCTACGGACTAAAACCCTCCGGTTTATATAGACACCGGAGAGGGTTAGGGTTACACAAAGTCGGTTACAATGGTAGGAGATCTTGAATATCCGCATCGCCAAGCTTGCCTTCCACGCCAAGGAAAGTCCCATCCGGACACGGGACGAAGTCTTCAATCTTGTATCTTCATAGTCCTGGAGTCCGGCTGAAGGTATAGTCCGGCTACCCGAACACCCCCTAATCCAGGACTCCCTCAATGATCAACACCAGAACTCTATAGGTGTTCGATTCATCACAATGTAACTAGATTATTGACTCTAGTGCAAGTGGGAGACTGTTGGAAATATGCCCTAGAGGCAATAATAAAATGGTTATTATTATATTTCCTTGTTCATGATAATTTTCTATTGTTCATGCTATAATTGTGTTATCCGGAAATCGTAATACATGTGTGGATACATAGACCACAACATGTCCCTAGTGAGCCTCTAGTTGACTAGCTCGTTGATCAACAGATGGTTACGGTTTCCTTACCATGGACATTGGATGTCATTGATAACGGGATCACATCATTAGGAGAATGATGTGATGGACAAGACCCAATCCTAAGCATAGCGCAAGATCATGTAGTTCATCTGCTAAAGCTTTTCTAATGTAAAGTATCTTTTCCTTAGACCATGAGATTGTGCAACTCCCGGATATTTTAGGAATACTTTGGGTGTGCCAAATGTCACAACATAACTGGGTGACTATAAAGGTGCACTACGGGTATCTCTGAAAGCGTCTGTTGGGTTGGCACGAATCGAGACTGGGATTTGTCACTCTGTATGACGAAGAGGTATCTCTGGGCCCACTCGGTAAGACATCATCGTAATAAGCTCAATGTGACTAAGGGTTGGTCACGGGATGATGTGTTACGCAACGAGTAAAGTGACTTGCCGGTAACGAGATTGAACGAGGTATTGGGATACCGATGATCGAATCTCGGGCAAGTAATGTACCGATTGACAAAGGGAATTGTATACGAGATTGCTTGAATCCTCGACATCGTGGTTCATCCGATGAGATCATCGTGGAACATGTGGGAGCCAACAAGGGTATCCAGATCCCGTTGTTGGTTATTGGCCGGAGAGTTGTCTCGGTCATGTCTGCATGGTTCCCGAACCCGTAGGGTCTACACACTTAAGGTTCGATGACGCTAGGGTTATTAGGAAGATTTGTATGTGATTACAGAATGTTGTTCGGAGTCCCGGATGAGATCTCGGACGTCACGAGGAGTTCCGGAATAGTCCGGAGGTGAAGATTTATATATGGGAAGTCATCATACGGTCACCGGAAATATTCGGGGGGTATACCGGTATTGTACCGGGACCACCGGAGGGGTTCCGGGGGTCCACCGGGAGGGTCCACCTGCCCCGGAGGGCCTTATGGGCTGTAGGTGGAAGGGAACCAGCCCCTAGTGGGCGGGGCGCCATTCCCCCTAGGGCCCATGCGCCTAGGGTTTGGGGGGAACCCTAAAGGGGGGCGCCCCCCCTTTGCTTGGGGGGCAAGCCCCCTCCCCCTTGGCCGCCGCCCCCTCTAGATCTCATCTAGAGGGGCCGGCCCCCTTCCCCCTTCTCCCTATAAATAGAGGGGCGATGGGAGGGCTGTAGCACCACATCCAAGGTGCAGCCCCTCCCCTCCCCAACACCTCTCCTCCTCCGCGTGAGCTTGGCGAAGCCCTGCCGGAGAACTGCCACTCCATCACCACCACGCCGTCGTGCTACTGTTGGAGCCTTCTTCCTCAACCTCTCCCTCCTCCTTGCTGGATTAAGGCGCGGGATACGTCAACGGGCTGCACGTGTGTTGAACACGGAGGCACCGTTGTTCGGTGCTTAGATCGGATTCGGCCGCGATCTGAATCGCTACATGTACGACTCCTCCAACCGCGTTCTTGCAACGCTTCCGACTCGCGATCTTTAAGGGTATGAAGATGCACTCCCTTCTCTCTCGTTGCTAGTTACTCCACAGATTGATCTTGGTGATGCGTAGCAAAATTTTAATTTCTGCAACGATCCCCAACACCGAAGACCTAGCGGCCTTTAAACACAACATCTGCGACAAATGGCTCGCCCGCCACCTCGGCCAAGAAAAGCCGAAGTCCATGGCAGCCCTCACGGCACTCATGACCTGCTTTTGTGTGGGTGAAGATAGTTGGCTGGCCCGTAGCAAAAATAATGCAAGCAATGGAGGCACCTCTGAAGCCAGAAATAGCAACGACAAGTCCCGACGCAACAGACACAAGCGTCGAAACAACAATGAAAACACCGATGATACGACGGTCAACGCCGGATTCAGTGGCTCTAAGTCCGGTCAGTGGAAGAAGCCGTTCAAAAAGAACAATTCAGGCGCATCCAGCTTGGACCGCTTACTCGATCACCCGTGCCAGATCCATGGCACCCCAGACAAACCACCCAATCATACCAATAGAGATTGTTGGGTTTTTAAACAGGCTGGCAAGTTAAACGCTGAAAGCAAGGAGAAGGGATCACAAAGCAAGGGTGATGATGAGGAGCCCCGGCCACCGAACACAGGGGGACAGAAGAAGTTTCCCCCTCAGGTCAAAATGGTGAACATGATATATGCTACCCACATCCCCAAGAGGGAGCGCAAGCGCGCGCTCAGGGACGTCTACGCGATAGAGCCAATCGCCCCAAAATTTAATCCATGGTCGTCATGCTCTATCACTTTCAATCGTCGGGACCATCCGACCAGTATCCGTCACTGTGGTTCAGCCGCACTGGTCCTGGACCCAATAATTGATGGATTCCACCTGACGCGAGTCCTGATGGACGGTGGCAGCAGCCTCAACCTGCTCTATCAGGATACAGTGTGCAAAATGGGCATTAATCCATCACGGATGAAGCCCACAAAGAGTACCTTTAAAGGATTCATACCAGGTGTAGAGGCCCGCTGTACGGGCTCAATCACACTAGAGGTTGTCTTCGGATCTCCGGACAACTTCCGAAGCGAGGAGTTAATCTTCGATATCGTTCCTTTTCACAGCGGTTATCACACACTGCTTGGACGAACCGCATTTGCTTGATTCAACGCGACGCCGCACTATGCTTATCTCAAGCTCAAGATGCCCGGACCATGCGGCGTCATAACAGTTAATGGAAACACGGAACGCTCCCTCCGCACCGAGGAGCACACCCTGCCTTAGCAGCAGAAGTACAGAGCGGCCTTTTCAAGCAGAACCTTAATTCGGCGGCCGAGCTCCCGGACACTGTCAAGAGAGTCCAGACTATTCTGCAGTAGGACAGCCCGGCTCGTCAAGAGCTCGACTAGCAATTCAGCCTCTGTCCCAGTCCCGACCAAGTGGCGGCAATTGTACCGCGTGTACATAACTACGCACTCAAAATACCATGGGCATGAATGGAGGCATAACCAGCTTGTGATGCACAATACGGCTCGACTGCCCCAGACACACGTACTTTCACTATTTCCTTTTTTCTCCTTTTTAGGTTTCTTTTTCACAGGCCTTCCCTGACGGCTTGACCATCGGTTCTTTTCGAAGGATAAATACACCAAGACGACAAGAAGCATGGACGTACTGGGGAATTTTTAGGTGGTTTCTTTAACAATCCCTTTACCTATTTTCAGGACCCACACGCAGCTCTCCCTTGGTTAAGGCATATCAAATAGCCTTCTGCTTATTGCACTACTTGTATAAATGTGCTTTAACGCACCAGTGAAATGATAATGGAAACATTTTGCGGCCCAAATTTTACAGCTTTAGCTTACTACCCTTTCTTCTTTTTCTTTCTTGATAACTTTATCAAATAGTACTCGTACACTTTGGTACGTTTCAATTTGCCAAGGGCTCCATAGCGCCCCACAACACGGCAACAAAGTCTGAACACTTTTTACAGTATAGTTCGGCACCCCGAATTTAGCACTATATGCATTGGCTCCGAATCATGTCTTTGGTCAATAGTTGGGTTGCCCGGCTCCTGTGCTTGCTACCTTGCGTTCCGTTATATCGGCTAGGGTAGTAAAGGGAGAACTACCTCGATTTTACCCTGGTTTACCCAGAGGAGCACCTTAGTAGAGAAAGCCAAAAACTGACTGTCATGATGCGGCGAGAGCTGGTCAGCTCTTCGGAGGTCTCAAATCTTAAGAGATTTTTTCCGCATTACGCGAGGGATCGGTACTTACCCGATCAGGTGTTTACAGCATCCTAGTTCGGATACTAGGGGTTGTGCCTATATTTTTATTGTCAATCACCCATGACTAAATGAGGGTGCTAAAGTCGCATAGTTCGATTGCCTGGTTCGTCGCGCTAAACACTTCCTTCAAGGACCAAACAATTGGATCAAGAGTGTTTAGATGACATCCCAAGCACCCCTGTACTACCTACATGGGGGTAGAAGCCGACGACTGGCCAACTCTCAGATTTTATACAAAACGCCGCATAGGAGGTGAATTTTTTTAAATAACAAACATTATATTACATAATGACTTCGTTTCATCATACAAGGCAGAGACAACATGAATGTATTCATTCGAAAATAATGTCTTACGCACATTGCGTCGCCACAATATGAGACCCCTCCAGGACGTCTTCAAAATATCGCTCGGGCGTGCGGTGCTCCTTTCCCTCTGGCGGTCCCCCAGTCGTAAGCTTGACGGCATCCATCTTCGCCAACCATACCTTGACGTGGGCGAAGGCCATGCGCGTGCCCTTGATGCAGACCGGCCGCTTGACGACGTCCAGCCAAGGGCAGGCGTTCACCAGCCGCTTCATGAGCCCGAAGTAGCTGCTGGGTATACCTTTGGCAGGCCACAGCCGGATTATTATATCCCTCATGGGCAGTTTGGCCACCCTATGCAGCTCGACCAGCTGTTTTAGCTGATCGCTGATACGTCTCCAACGTATATATAATTTTTGATTGTTCCATGCTATATTATCTACTGTTTTGGACTATATTGGGCTTTATTTTCCACTTTTATATTATTTTTGGGACTAACCTATTAACCGGAGGCCCATCCCAGAATTGCTGTTTTTTTTGCCTATTTCAGTGTTTCGAAGAAACGGAATATCAAACGGAGTCCAAACGGAATAAAATCTTCGGGAACGTGATTTTCTCACCGAACGTGATCCAGGAGACTTGGACCCTGCTCCAAGGAACAAAAGAGGCGGTCACGAGGGTGGGGGGCGCCCCCCCCTAGGGCACGCCCCCTGCCTCGTGGGCCCCTCGTTGCTCCTCCGGCGTACTTTTTCCTCCTATATATACACACGTACCCCCAAACAATCAGAACAGGAGCCAAAAACCTAATTCCACCACCGCAACTTCCTGTATCCACGAGATCCCATCTTGGGGCCTGTTCCGGAGCTCCGCCGAAAGAGGGCCGTCATCACGGAGGGCTTCTACATCATCATAGCCTCTCCGATGAAGTGTGAGTAGTTTACCTCAGACCTTCGGGTCCATAGTTAGTAGCTAGATGGCTTCTTCTCTCTCTTTGAATCTCAATACAAAGTTCTCCCCCTCTCTTGTGGAGATCTATTCGATGTAATCTTCTTTTTGCGGTGTGTTTGTTGAGACCGATGAATTCTGGGTTTATGATCAAGTCTATCTATGAATAATATTTGATTTGAATCTTCTCTGAATTCTTTTATGTATGATTGGTTATCTTTGCAAGTCTCTTTGAATTATCCGTTTGGTTTGGCCAATTAGATTGGTAGTTCTTGCCATGGGAGAAGTGCTTAGCTTTGGGTTCGATCTTGCGGTGTCCTTACCCAGTGACAGAAGGGGCAGCAAGGCACGTATTGTATCGTTGCCATCGAGGATAACAAGATGGGGTTTATTTCATATTGCATGAATTTATCTCTCTACATCATGTCATCTTGCTTAAGGCGTTACTCTGTTTCTAACTTAACACTCTAGATGCATGCCGGATAGCGGTCGATGAGTGGAGTAATAGTAGTAGATGCAGAATCGTTTCGATCTACTTGTCACGGACGTGATGCCTATATACATGATCATGCCTAGATATTCTCATAACTATGCTCAATTCTGTCAATTGCTCAACAGTAATTTGTTCACCCACCGTAGAATACTTATGCTCTTGAGAGAAGCCACTAGTGAAACCTATGGCCCCCGGGTCTATTCTCATCATATCAATCTCCATCACTTTAATCTTGCTTTGCTTTTTTACTTTGCTTTTACCTTGTACTTTGCATCTTTATACCAAAAATACCAAAAATATTATATCTATCAGATCTCACTCTCGTAAGTGACCGTGAAGGGATTGACAACCCCTAATTGCGTTGGTTGCGAGTAGCTATCGCTTTGTGCAGGTACGAGGGACTTGAGCGTGGCCTCCTACTGGATTGATACATTGGTTCTCAAAAACTGAGGAAAATACTTACGCTACTCTGCTGCATCATCCCTTCCTCTTCGGGGAAAACCAACGCAAGCTCAAGACGTAGCAAGAAGGATTTCTGGCGCCGTTGTCGGGGAGTCTACGCAAAAAGTCAACATACCAAGTACCCATCACAATCCCTATCTCTCGCATTACATTATTTGCCATTTGCCTCTCATTTTCCTCTCCCCCCAATTCACCCTTGCCGTTTTATTCGCCCTCTCTCTCTCTCTATCCTCCCTCTCTATTTGCCTCTTTTTGCCCGGTTGCTTTTTGTTTGCTCGTGTGTTAGATTGCTTGTTTGTCGCGATGGCTCAAGATACTACCAAATTGTGTGACTTCACCAATACCAATAATAATGATTTCCTTAGCACTCCGATTGCTCCTCTTACCGATGCTGAATCTTGTGAAATTAATACTGCTTTGTTGAATCTTGTTATGAAAGATCAATTCACCGGCCTTCCTAGTGAAGATGCCGCTACTCATCTAAATAGCTTCGTTGATTTATGTGATATGCAAAAGAAAAAAGATGTCAATAATGATGTCGTTAAATTGAAGCTATTTCCTTTTTCGCTTAGAGATCGTGCTAAAGCTTGGTTTTCGTCTTTGCCTAAAAATAGTATTGATTCATGGAACAAGTGCAAAGATGCTTTTTATCTCTAAGTATTTTCCTCCCGCTAAGATCATCTCTCTTAGAAACGATATTATGAATTTTAAGCAACTTGATCATGAACATGTTGCACAAGCTTGGGAGAGAATGAAATTAATGATACGTAATTGCCCTACTCATGGTTTGAATTTGTGGATGATCATACAAATTTTTTATGCCGGATTGAATTTTGCTTCTAGAAATCTTTTAGATTCGGCCGCGGGAGGCACTTTTATGGAAATCACTTTAGGAGATGCTACTAAACTCCTAGATAATATTATGGTTAATTATTCTCAATGGCATACTGAAAGATCTTCTAATAAAAAGTGCATGCGATAGAAGAAATTAATGTGTTGAGTGGAAAGATGGACGAACTTATGAAATTATTTGCTACTAAGAGTGTTTCTTCTGATCCTAATGATATGCCTTTGTCTACTTTGATTGAGAATAACAATGAATCTATGGATGTGAATTTTGTTGGTAGGAATAATTTTGGTAACAACTCTTATAGAGGGAATTTTAATCCTTGGCCATATCCTAGTAATCCTTCTAATACTTATGGGAATTCCTACAACAACTCTTATGGAAATTATAATAAGATGCCCTCTGAATTTGAGAATAGTGTTAAAGAGTTTATGAATTCACAAAAGAATTTAATGCTTTGCTTGAAGAGAAATTGCTTAAAGTTGATGATTTGGCTAGGAACGTTGATAGAATTTCTCTTGAGGTTGATTCTTTAAAGCTTAGATCTATTCCTCCTAAGCATGATATCAATGAGTCTCTCAAAGCCATGAGAATTTCCATTGGTGAGTGCAAGGAAAGAACCGCTAGGATGCGTGCTTCCAAAGATGCCTTTATTAAAGCGTGTTCCTCCAATTCCTATGAAAATCAAGATGAAGATATAAAAGTTATTGATGTGTCACCTATTAAATCTTTGTTTTGCAATATGAATCTTGATGAAACTGAATATGATCTTCCTTTACCTAGAAGGCGTTCTAAAAATTCGGAGTATTCAGATCTTAATGATGAAATTGATGAAAGTGGGATTGAAAGAAATAAAAATCTAGATGTTGCTAAACCCACTATATTGGATTTCAAGGAATTTAATTATGAAATTTGTTCTTTAATTGATTGTATTTCCTTGTTGCAATCCGTGCTAAATTCTCCACATGCTTATAGTCAAAATAAAGCCTTCACCGAACATATTGTTGATGCCTTGATGCAATCTTATGAAGAAAAACATGAGTTGAAAGTTTCTATCCCTAGAAAACTCTATGATGAGTGGGAACCAACTATTGAAATTAAAATTAAAGATCATGAGTTTTATGCTTTGTGTGATTTGGGTACTAGTGTCTCTACTATTCCCAAGACTTTGTGTGATTTACTAGATTTCCGTAATTTTGATGATTGCTCTCTAAACTTGCATCTTGCGGATTCCACTATTAAGAAACCTATGGGAAGAATTAATGATGTTCTTATTGTTCCAAATCGGAATTATGTGCCCGTAGATTTCATTGTTCTTGATATAGATTGCAATCCTTCTTGCCCTATTATTCTTGGTAGACCTTTCCTTAGAACGGTTGGTGCGATTATTGATATGGAGGAAGGGAATATTAGATTTCAATTCCCATTAAAAAAGGGCATGGAACACTTTCCAAGAAAGAAAATAAAATTACCATATGAAACTATCATGAGAGCCACTTATGGATTGCCTACCAAAGATGGCAATACCTAGATCTATCCTCGCTTTTATGCCTAGTAAGGGGCGTTAAGCGATAGCGCTTGTTGGGAGGCAACCCAATTTTATTTTTATTCCTTGCCTTTTTCTCCTGCTTAGTAATAAATAAATTATTTATCCTCTGTTTTGGTTGTGTTTTTTGTGTTTAATTAGTGTTTTTGCCAAGTAGAACCATTGGGAAGACTTGGGGAAAGTCTTGTTGAACTTGCTGTAAAAAACAGAAACTTTAGCGCTCACGAGAACTGCTGTCATTTTTATTTGAAGAGTGATATTTAGTTAATTCTTTTTTGCAGATGATTAATAGATAAATTCCTCACGTCCAGCAATTTATTTTAGAATTTTGGGGGTTCCAGATCTTGCGCTAGATACAGATTACTACAGACTGTTCTGTTTTTGACAGATTCTGTTTTTCGTGTGTTGATTGCTTATTTTGATGAATCTATGGCTAGTAAAATATTTTATAATCCATAGAGAAATTGTAATACAGTAGGTTTAACACAAATATAAATAAAGAATTAGTTCATTACAGTAACTTGAAGTGGTCTTTTGTTTTCTTTCGCTAACGGAGCTCACGAGTTTTCTATTTTGAGTTTTGTGTTGTGAAGTTTTCAAGTTTTGGGTGAATTCTTTTGATGGATCATGGAACAAGGAGTGGCAAGAGCCTAAGCTTGGGGATGCCCATGGAACCCCCAAGATAATCCAAGGACACCAAAAATTCGAAGCTTGGGGATGCCCCGGAAGGCATCCCCTCTTTCGTCCACTTCCATCGGTAATTTACTTGGAGCTATATTTTTATTCACCAACATGATATGTGTTTTGCTTGGAGCGTCTTGTATTATTTGTGTCTTTGTGTCTTAGTATGCCACAATCATCCTTGCTGTACACACTTTTTGAGAGAGCCATACATAAATTAAAATTTGATAGAATACTCTATGTGCTTCACTTATATCTTTTGAGCTAGTTAATTTTGCTCTATGTGCTTCACTTATATCTTTTGAGCGTTATAATTTTGCTCTATGTGCTTCACTTAGTTCTTTTAGAGCACGGTGGTGGATTTGTTTTAAAGAAACTATTGATCTCTCATTCTTCACTTAAATTATTTTGAGAGTCTCTTAATAGCATGGTAATTTGCTTAATAATAATATGCTTGGTATTCAAGATTTGTGAAACTTTCTTCTCAGTGTGTTGAATACTAAGAAAATATTGAAGCATGATAATTGTTTTGAGATATGGAGGTGATAATATTAAAGTCATGCTAGTTGAGTAGTTGTGAATTTGAAGAATACTTGTGTTAAAGTTTGTGATTCCCGTAGCATGCACGTATGGTGAACCATTATGTGATGAAGTCGGAGCATGATTTATTTATTGATTGTCTTCCTTATGAGTGGCGGTCGGGGACGAGCGATGGTCTTTTCCTACGAATCTATCCCCCTAGGAGCATGTGCGTAATACTTTGCTTTGATAACTTCTAGATTTTTGCAATAAGTATATGAGTTCTTTATGACTAATGTTGAGTCCATGGATTATACGCACTCTCACCCTTCCACCTATGCTAGCCTCTCTAATACCGCGCACTTTTCGCCGGTAGCATACACCTACCATATACCTTCCTCAAAACAGCCACCATACCTACCTATTATGGCATTTCCATAGCCATTCCGAGATATATTGCCATGCAACTTTCCACCATCTAGTTCATCATGACACACTCTATCATTGTCATATTGCATATCCCGGTACACCGCCGGATGCATTCACATAGTCATATTTTGTTCTAAGTATCGAGTTGTAATTGTTGAGTTATAAGAAAAATAAAAGTGTGATGATCATCATTATTACGGCATTGTCCCAAGTGAGGAAATAATGATGGAGACTATGATTCCCCCATAAGTCGGGATGAGACTCCGGACGAAAAATAAATAAAAGAGGCCAAAGAAGCCCAAATAAAAAGAGGCTATAAAATAAAAAAAAAGAGAAAAGGCCCAAATAAAAAAAATAAAAAATGAGAGAAAAAGAGAGAAGGGACAATGTTACTATCCTTTTACCACACTTGTGCTTCAAAGTAGCACCATGATTTTCATAGTAGAGAGTCTCTCATGTTATCTCTTTCATATACTAGTGGGAATTTTACATTATAGAACTTGGCTTGTATATTCCAATGATGGGCTTCCTCAAATTTCCCTAGGTCTTCATGAGCAAGCAAGTTGGATGCACACCCACTTAGTTTCTTTTTGAGCTTTCATATACTTATAGCTCTAGTGCATCCGTTGCATGGCAATCCCTACTCACTCACATTGATATCTATTGATGGGCATCTCCATAGCCCGTTGATACGCCTAGTTGATGTGAGACTATCTTCTCCTTTTTGTCTTCTCCACAACCACCATTCTATTCCACCTATAGTGCTATATCCATGGCTCACGCTCATGTATTGCGTGAAGATTGAAAAAGTTTTGAAAAAGTTAGAGTATGAAACAATTGCTTGGCTTGTCATCGGGGTTGTGCATGATTTAAATACTTTGTGTGGTGAAGATAGAGCATAGCCAGACTATATGATTTTGTAGGGATAACTTTCTTTGGCCATGTTATTTTGAGAAGACATAATTGCTTTGTTAGTATGCTTGAAGTATTATTATTTTTATGTCAATATAAACTTTTGTCTTGAATCTTTCGAATCTGAATATTCATACCACAATTAAGAAGATTTGCATTGAAATTATAACAAGTAGCACTCCACATCAAAAATTCTCTTTTTATCATTTACCTACTCGAGGACGAGCAGGAATTAAGCTTGGGGATGCCTGATACGTCTCCAACGTATCTATAATTTTTGATTGCTCCATGCTATATTATCTACTGTTTTGGACTATATTGGGCTTTATTTTCCACTTTTATATTATTTTTGGGACTAACCTATTAACCGGAGGCCCAGCCCAAAATTGTTGTTTTTTTGCCTATTTTGGTGTATCGAAGAAACGGAATATCAAACAGAGTCCAAACGGAATAAAATCTTCGGGAACATGATTTTCTCACCGAACGTGATTCAGGAGACTTGGACCCTGCTCCAAGGAACAAAAGAGGCGATCACGAGGGTGGGGGGCGCCCCCCTAGGGCGTGCCCCCTGCCTCGTGGGCCCCTCGTTGCTCCTTCGGCGTACTTCTTCCTCCTATATATACACACATACCCCCAAACGATCAGAACAGGAGCCAAAAACCTAATTCCACCGCCGCAACTTTCTGTATCCACGAGATCCCATCTTGGGGCCTGTTCCGGAACTCCACCGGAAGAGGGTCGTCATCACGGAGGGCTTGTACATCATCATAGCCTCTCCGATGAAGTGTGAGTAGTTTACCTCAGACCGGGTCCATAGTTAGTAGCTAGATGGCTTCTTCTCTCTTTTTGGATTTCAATACAATGTTCTCCCCTCTTGTGGAGATCTATTCGATGTAATCTTCTTTTTGCGGTGTGTTTGTTGAGACCGATGAATTGTGGGTTTATGATCAAGTCTATCTATGAATAATATTTGAATCTTCTCTGAATTCTTTTATGTATGATTGGTTATCTTTGCAAGTCTCTTCGAATTATCAGTTTGGTTTGGCCTACTAGATTGATCTTTCTTGCAATGGGAGAAGTGCTTAGCTTTGGGTTCAATCTTGCGGTGTCCTTTCCCAGTGACAGTAGGGGCAGCAAGGCACGTATTGTATTGTTGCCATCGAGGATAACAAGATGGGGTTTTCTTCATATTGCATGAGTTATCCCTCTACATCATGTCATCTTGCTTAAGGCGTTACTATGTTTTTAACTTAATACTCTAGATGCATGCTGGATAGCGGTCGATGAGTGGAGTAATAGTAGTAGATGCAGGCAGGAGTCGGTCTACTTGTCTCGGACGTGATGCCTATATACATGATCATACCTAGATATTCTCATAACTATGCTCAATTCTGTCAATTGCTCAACAGTAATTTGTTCACCCACCGTAGAATACTTATGCTCTCGAGAGAAGCCACATAGTGAAACCTATGGCCCCCGGGTCTATCTTATCATATTAATCTCCTACTACTTAGTTATTTCCTTTGCTATTTACTTTGCCTTTATTTTACTTTGCATCTTTATCATAAAAATACCAAAAATATTATCTTATCATATCTATCAGATCTCACTCTCGTAAGTGGCCTTATAGGGATTGACAACCCCTATTTGCGTTGGTTGCGAGGATTTATTTGTTTTGTGCAGGTACGAGGGACTTGCGCGTAGCCTCCTACTGGATTGATACCTTGGTTCTCAAAAACTGAGGGAAATACTTACGCTACTTGCTGCATCATCCCTTCCTCTTCGGGGAAAACCAACGCAAGCTCAAGACGTAGCAATCGCTAAAGGGCACTGGATGTTCTAGCGCAAGATATTGCGACCAGAACAACTTCTCTGTAGAGCTCCCTTCTTCGGCTCAGAAGAACTCTGCAGCGTTAGACACACTTCGCGGCAGATCTGCAAACGCCCCTGGAGAACTCCGTATCCAGGTTAGTAAGAGATACTTCTTCTTCACATATTTGCTTTGCATACTAAATGCCTTACCCGCCGTGATTTTCTTGGCCTCCTGGATCTCCTGGAGGGCGCCCTGGGCCTCAAGCCGGGCCTCTTCCGTGCTTTGGCGAGCCTTAGCGAGTTCGGTCTCTCGAGCCAAAACGTCGCGATCCAAGGATTCGCATTTCTTCACTACATCCTAGAGCTCTTGCTGGACCTCATCAAGCCTGGCCTCGTGCTTCTCACGGCGGCTTTTTCCTTGACAGCTCTCTCCTCGGCCTCGGCCAGGGCCTGTTTAAGGACCTCGACCTCGGTCGCCGCTCCTACACATATCATGGCACTATGGTCAATACGCATCATTTATTATTTTCAAATATACCGCAAGGTATTACATACCTTGCTTGTCTTCTAGCTGCTTCCTTGCTTGGCCGAGCTCCTGCTCGGCCCGCTCTAGTCTCTACTTTAGTCCGGAGACTTCGGCAGTGTGTGAAGTCGTGGCTAGCAACGACGCCTTCTTATTCATATAAGACATTTAGTTAGTTTCCCGTGGAAATAAATTGATCCTCTGTCCGACTCTTCTTTCCAAACACCAGACAGTGTCTCAGGGGCTACTATCTATATTAGGACTTTTTCTTTTGCGTCGCTTACCTCAAAACCTGTTAGCAGGCTGCTGCAGGCTTCTGTCAGTCCGCTTTTGATGGACTGAACCCTCTCAATCACTGTAGCCACAAGGATATTGTGTTCATCCACAATGGAAGCGCCTCATAGCGCTTCCAGCAGATTATCCGGTGCCTCTAGTTGGACAGAGGTCACCGACGGAATAGGCACACCCCCTTCTTTCGAAGGAGGTTTCTCACCGGATTCCGAAGCTGTATAGGTCTCCGGACTTGTATTCGGATGGGAGCCGAATTGAGCAAGGCCCCCATCCCTAGTCGCCATGGGGGTCTGCTCCCCCATGTGTCCAGCAGCCGATGTTCCACCCTCAGGCGTCACCCTGGCGGCCTCCTGAACCTCTCCCTGGCCTCGGAAGGTCCTTTGGGACAACACCTCGTCGTCGCCCTTTGGTCTTAATTTTTTTAAGTTATATATTTCAAACCCCACGTCCAAATTCATATCTGTTTTCACCATTGCAATTCTCACGACGGGATATTTCAAACTAGACCTGTATGTGTATGTTCCATGAAAAAAATTGTTGCCAACTTTGGTGCCATATTGTTGTAGGGTGAAACCCTAGGTGAGATCATTTTACACTTGAAGGGGGAAAAGGATGAACAATAAGAACACAAGAAAGGAATTCACTCAACAAAACTCAATCACACATCCACTAGAATAACAAACACATGAGATCCACAAGCATACAAGAACAATCCATGGAAACAAGCACAAAGATAAGGTTCTTCCCACTCCTAAGGAGGTGAGGTCTTGATGATAGTCTTCTCCAAAAAGGAGGTCTTGAAATCCACTTGGGATCCTCTCCTAAGAGGTCTTGATCTCCAAGAGAAGTGGTAGAAGGAACAAAGCCATATCAATGTCTCACATATACTTTTCAACCCTAAACATGATCCTAGGTACGAAATATATAGGTATGCGGGAGGGGGTGAAGTGGAGGCCCAAACAGCAGCTCTCGGCTAGCCATCCTAATGGGCCCGTGCACACGGGGGGCTACATCGGCAGGGGACCGTGCGCATGCTGTCTAGAGGCCGTGCGCACAGGGTGGTGCATCTCGTTTCCAATAGCCTCCTGGGCGGCCCGTGTGCACAGGGTCTTGGGGTCCCGTGGGCACGGGGTCGCCTGCGAGGTGCAGTCTTGCTCCTCTTGGTCTCCTTCCTCTTCCTCGAGGCCTTGGGTGCTTCTCCTCCTCCTTTGGGGTGCTCCTTAGCTGCTTGGTGGCGTTGGTCTTCATACCTAATGACACATAGCATATTTTGGTGAGGTAGCAACCAAGTTCCATTCATACCCATATTGATCTCGAGTAGGAGTGAGCTCACCACGGTTTCAATGGCGTGTGCTCGAGCTCTTGTCATGGGTCCACGTGGTGCTTGATGTGTTGGTGTAGGGTCCATGGGGATGATGGAAGGATGCTCCGCATCATGCCCCCCCCCTTGGGTGAGATCCGTCCTCGGATCATGATCTTCATCACCATGGTATGCGGTCAAGTCCTTGACGTTGAATGTCTCGCTTACATTGTACTTGTCGCGTGGGATGTCGATCTTGTAGACGTTGTCATTGTATCGTGCTAGCACCTTGAAGGGCCCATCGGCTCGTGGTAGTAGTTTGGACTTGTGCTCGTTGGGGAACCGGTCCTTGCGTAGATGTAGTGAAAGTGCAACTATCCCCGGGTGGTTTTGGTAATTCCTAACAACATATAGCTCATTGGGCTAATGCTATTTCAAGATAAATATTTCAGGAAAGCTCAATGATTGGAATGGCATGGATTAGAAAGTGGACCCCTCAAAATGCTAAGGACAAAAGATGGCTCAAGCTCAAAGCACAAGACTCTACATTTTACTTTTAGTGATCCAAGATCACATTGAGTCCATAGGAAAAGCCAATACTTTTAAAAGGGGGTGAGGTGTTGCTTAATGAGTTACTTGCTCAAAATGCTTAGTGATATGCTCCAAAAACCCTCAACTACTTTCTCATATCCACATATGTCCCAAACCAAAAGTCAAACTCGGCCCCACCAAAATCTTCTATCCGGCACCACCGAGTTCACTTGACATAGCCACTGCCACAAACCCTAGTCAATTCGGTCTCACCGATAGGGATCTCAGTCTCACCGAGATGGGATTGCAAACTCTCTGTTTCCCTTCGTAACGTTTTGGTCTAACCGAGATGAGCGATCGGTCCCACCGAGATTGCAATGCAAACTCTCTGTTTCCCTTTCGTAATGTTTCGGTCTAACCGAGATGAGCGAATCGGTCCCACCAAGTTTGCCTGACCAACCCTCTGTTTGATTATTACCAAAATCAGTCCCACCAGTTTGTGTAATCGGTCTCACCGAGATTACGTTATGCCCTAACCCTAATGGAATCGATCCCACCGAGTTAACATGTCGGTCTCACCGAAATGCCTAACAGTCACATTATGAACCAAAGCGGTCTGACCAAGTTTTATGATTTGGTCCCACCGAGTTTGGTGATTTGTGTGTAACGGTTAGATTTCGTGTGGAGGCTATATATACCCCTCCACCCACTCTTCATTCATGAGGAGAGCCATCAGAATATGCCTACACTTCCAACACACATTTTCTAAGAGAGAACCACCTACACTTGTGTTGAGGTCAAGATATTCCATTCCAACCACATAAATCTTGATCTCTAGCCTTCCCCAAGTTTCTTTCCACTCAAATCATCTTTCTACCAAATCCAATCCTATGAGAGAGAGCTGAGTGTTGGGGAGACTATCATTTGAAGCACAAGAGCAAGGCGTTCATTATCAACACACCATCTATTACCTTTTGGAGAGTGGTGTCTCCTAGAATGGTTAGGTGTTACTTGGGAGCCTCCGTCAAGATTGTGGAGTTGAACTAAGGAGTTTGTATGGGCAAGGAGACCGCCTACTTCGTGAAGATCTACCCTAGTGAGGCAAGTCCTTCGTGGGTGATGGCCATGGTGGTATAGACAAGGTTGCTTCTTCGTGGACCCTTCATGGGTGGAGCCCTCCGTGGACTCACGCAGCCGTTACCCTTCGCGGGTTGAAGTCTCCATCAACGTGGATGTACGATAGCACCACCTATCGAAACCACGCCAAAAATCTTCGTGTCTACATTTCATTTGCTCCCTCCAAACTCCTCCCTTTACCTTTATATGCAATTGTTTTATATTCCGCTGCTATACTCTTAGAAATGCATGTGTAGGTTGATTACTTGAATTGTGCTAAGTTGCTAAAATCTGCCAAGACTTAAAATTGGGAAAAGGCTAGATTTTTATTTGGTCAAGTAGTCTAATCACCCCCCTCTAGACATACTTTCTATCCTACAAGTGGTATCATAGCTTTGGTCTCCATTTGCTTTGATTTCCATAGCTTTTGGTGATCATAGCCTTGGTTTCATAACCTAGGAGAGTATGGTGTCTAGTGAGGGAAATTACCACCGTAGAGGTCCTTACTTTGATGGTACTAATTTTGCTAGTTGGAAGCATAAGATGAAAATGCATATTCTTGGACATAACCCCACCATTTGGGCTATTGTGTGTATTGGCTTGCAAGGTGAATTCTTTGATGGGAGAGAACCGAACCGTGAAGCTAGCGTGGAAGAGTTGAAGGGTGCTGCAATACAATGCTCAAGCTTGTGATATTCTCTTCAACGGATTGTACCCCGAAGAATTCAACAAAATCAGTCATCTTGAGAATGCAAAGGAAATTTGGGATACTTTGATTGATATGCACGAAGGTACCGACTCCATCAAGGAATCCAAATTAGATGTGCTTCAAAGTCAACTTGACAAATTCAAAATGAAGGATGGTGAAGGTGTCGCTGAAATGTACTCTAGGCTTGCTCTCATCACAAATGAGATTGCCGGCTTAGGAAGTGAAGAGATGACCGATAGATTCATCATCAAGAAGATCCTAAGAGCCTTGGATGGAAAATATGATACCGTGTGCAAGATATAATAGAATATAATCTAATCTAATATGCATCCAGCTTTAGCTGAATATCGTGAGTGTTCAGCGAAGTATGCTACTCGAACTTTTTGTTTGAAAAAGCAGAAATAGCTCAGTTCGAGAGAGGCTGGAAGTGAATACTTTGGCCAAGTTATACAATTTCTTCTGGGATAGCTTGTTGTGGGGGTCTTTCTAAAGTGACTGGGTTTTTTACCCAAGAACCTGCCTTGGGTAGTCTTAGGGATCCAAATGATGCCCAATTACAAAGATCTCAAGCCAACGGAAGTCATTGGAAGAATTGTTGCTCATCAGATGTTACTCAAGGATAAGGAAGAGCTTCACAATAAGTCAAGTGGTGCTTACAAAGCCTCATGTGATGCTCCCACATCATCAAGTGAGAAACAAACCTTCAACGAAGAATTGAGCCTAATGGTGCAGAACTTCAACAAGTTTAACAAGAGTAGAAGCAAGGAAAGAAGTTCCAAGTCAAGGTCCTACAATGACAAAAGATCTTCTAATTGTGAGCGAAATTGCTACAATTGTGGAAAACCCGGACACTATTCCAGTGAGTGTACGGCTCCCTACAAAAATAGAGAAGATTCTCCTAAAAGAAGAAGTAGAAGAGATGAATCACCACCGAGAGAGAGAAGGAGTAGAGATGACCGTTATGAACAAAGAACATCACGGAGAAGCAAGGATTCGGGAAGGAAGGACAAGTCATCAAAGAGCTACACAAAATGAAGACATCAAGCTCATGTTGGTGAATGGGTATCCGGCTTCGACTCCGACGATCACTCCGAGAGAAGTTATCACTCCGACTCCGAATATACTCAAGATCAAGGTGTTGCTGGTCTAGCACTTGTGTCAACCAACTCCTACGCCATATTTGACTCACCAAATGAAGGGATTGGAAGATGCTTCATGGCTAAAGGCCCAAAGGTATTACACCCCGAGTATGTTGATTTCAATAGTGATGAAGATGATTTGCTAGGTGATGATGATTTACTTATTGACAACTCTAGTTATGAAAACTATGATGAACTTGCTATTAATCATGCTAATCAAGATAAAACGGATGACAATGATAAGAAGGAGATTGAGCGTCTAACTAAAGAACTAAACACTCTTAAGTTAGCTCATGAACCTACCTTGGAAGATCATCGAGAACTTTTAAAGACTCATGAGAAGCTATGTTTTGAAAAGCTCAACCTTGAGCAAGAGCATGAGTTCTTAAAAGCAATCAATGATGATCATCGCAAGAAAAGTTCTTCTTACATTGCCAAGCGTTTACTCTTGCCTACTTACATGCCACAAGTTATATCTAGCAACAAGAACAAGAAATATTCCTCTTCTAGTAGTAAAAACAATCATGCTAAATCCAATGTTGTTGCCTCTAGTAGTTCTCTTGATTCCACTAATGATTCTCTTAGCCAAGTTACACTTGAGCAAGAAAATAGCTTATTGAAGGGAATTATAGAGAAAGGTGTTTACAAGAGCCTTGCCGGAAGTAAGCAATTTGAGGAAATTGTACGCAAGCAAGGAAGACACCGGAAGAATCAAGGTGTTGGTTTTGAACGAAAGTTCAATGCCAATAGAGTTGAGTGGGAAGAAGATCAATACCCCAAGACGAAGTTTGTTCCTCAACAAGAGAAGTATGATCCTACTTCTTTCCAAGGAACACAAGCTCAAGATGATCTTCCACCACAAGACCACAAGCTAAAAGGCAAGGACAAGCTTCAAGAGGAGATTGATGCATTTGAAGAAGCACCTAAGGCCTTGGTCAAGTGGGTTCCCAAGACTACATCAAGTTCCATTTCATCAAGTACGACTACAACTCCAAGGATTCCCATCAAGATGGTATGGATCCCTAAGAAGAAGAACTAGAGAGTTCTTGAGGGTGACTCCGCCAACATACTTCACTCTTATCATCTTGGAAAGGACAAGTGCAAACAACTTCCATATCTTGCACTAGTTCAAGGAGTCACAAACCCTCTTGTTGGTAAGACGAGGGACAAGGTAACTTAATGCTTTCATGGACATCATCCTATGTGACCATCACTCTATGTCTATGGATATCCTTGTTTGTTCCTTGTGGGACTAACCCGTGTAGGTATTGAAAGTGCAACTCACTCCAAAGGATTGCTCCGAATGATCTAGATCAACATTGAGCATCTACATCTTCAACACCTACATGAAGTCATCATCGACAAAACCCAACGTTAGTTCATCCCTCTTAGGGGGGATATCACATCTAGGGGGAGCTTTACTCTAATCAATTGAGCTAAAGCAACTCTAATGATGTGAGCACAACAATGCTTTATGTAAAAGTGGCAACCACACTTGTGCTTAAACGATGAGTATGACCTATGATCAAATGTTCTCATTTGACTCCTAAGTCAATATACTCATATATAGATGACCTAGTCATCGCCAAACCGCTTGATAGATGCTACAGAGATTGTGCATGCTTTGTCACATATTCCATTTGCCATTTTATTGTGTGAGCATGTTGGATGCATATTTCACTCATTCGAGGACATCCATTTGTTGCTTTGATTGTTTGGATTTTTCTCTTTTGCCAAATGGATGGACAAGAATGCCTAAGAACTCCCTCTAGCTATATATGCTTTTCTCGTCTCAAACTCTATGCATGCTACATCACAAAGTTTGATCAAGTTAGATTCAAACCACTCTGTGTGTGGATCACTTGGAGTCCCCGATTCGTCATAGACTTAAACTTCCAAAACCTCTTTGTGCATTTCGGTATGACCGAGTCATCCATTTCGGTCACACCGAGATCACTAAGTTGATCTAGGTTTTCAATCTCGGTGCAATTGATTAGAACTTTCGGTCACACCGAGTTGTAGTAACCGCTTGCGATTCTGCATCTCGGTGACACCGAGTTGTTCCACTCGGTCACACCGACAGGGTCGGGATATATAAACCCACGGGTGAGATTTTGGAAATTTCTTCGAAACCTCTCAGCCCGCGTGTGTCCTGCTCTGCCGCCTCGGGTCTCCGGATCATCCTCTTGCCGCCAGTGACCTCACGCCACTGGTTTCAATCGCCGTCAACGGATTTCTGCCCCTCCGTTGCCGTCGTAGCAAACTCCGCCGAATTAGGGTACGAGTTCGATCCTTTGTGCTACTCTTTTAACTCCGATTCGTAGCACATTACTTTGCCATGTTCATGACCACATATGCAATCAATATATCCACTAAAAACATCCTCTAGATTAGATTGGATTTGAAAATTTAGGGTTAGGTCTCCGCCGAACTCATCTCGGACCGACCGAATTGTAGAAATCAGTCTCGCCGATTTGGCTTAGGCCATTGCAGTTGCACTTTTGGTCTAACCGAAAACTGCAAATCGGTGTGACCAAGTTCGATTCTTTGTGAAACCATAGCAGTCTCGGTGCCACCGAACTGTGACTCAGTCTGACCGAGTTCACTCGTTTAGGTTCCAAAAGCTGCTTCGGTATCACCGAGTTTACAAATCGGTAGCTCCGAAATGCTTTCTGTGAAGAACTAAAACTAAGTTTTTAAGTCATCTTTTTGCAAAAACTCTGCAATTTGTGATGCTCATCCACTCTACCTCATCTATATCTATTCATAGGGTCTGCTGTCAGTAAGTTTGCGGAGATGTCTGACCAGAGCGACATCCAGAACAAGTCAGAGGAATAGGTGCAATTGAGTGAGGGCACTAGTCCCTCCAGCACTTCTGATGATGGCAGCAGGAGCACACCAAGCAACTTGCCCAAAGCAGCCACCAGATCAAGGAAGAAGAAAACCTCAGATTCTGAAGATGAGGACTATGTGGCTGTTGAGGAGGAAGTCGGGTCAAAGAACAAGGTGCTGAAGAAGGAATATGGCACAGCTGCATCAACTAGGCCTGGCTTGCACAAGAAGGCCCCTGCCAAGAGGGTGCCAACCTTAAAGGTGAGAGACTCAACTGCTGAAACCTCCAAGCCAGCTGAAGAGGTTGTCAGAGAAGGAAAGAAGAGGAAGGAAAGGTTCAAGAAGACAACTGCCAGAGTGCTTGGTAGATCCTCCATTATGAGAGATCCAGAAGAAGAGGAGGAAGAGGATGCTGCACCAGCTCCCAAGTCTCAGAAGCTTATGGGAGATGCAATTAAGTCACGGGCTGCTCCATCTAAGCCCAAATCTGCTCCCAAGGCTGCTGCTCAGAAAACCCAAAGCCCAAGAGGAACACCAGGAGTATACCTGCTGAGGAGAAGAACAAGGCCCCAGTGCCTGAAGCTGAAGAAGAGGAAGATGATTCTCTTGTTTTGAGGATGTTGAAGCCCAAAATTCCTGACCACAATGATGCTCATTGCTACCTCTTGAGCACTTGCGTTGGTTTTCCCTTGAAGAGGAAAGAGTGGTGCAGCAAAGTAGCATAAGTATTTCCCTCCAATTTTGAGAACCAAAGTATCAATCCAATAGGAGTACGCGCGAGTCCCTCGCACCTACACAAAACAAATAAATCCTCGCAACCAACGCGATAAGGGGTTGTCAATCCCTACATGATCACTTACGAGAGTGAGATCTAATAGATATGATAAGATAATATTTTTGGTACTTTTATGATAAAGATGCAAAGTAAAATAAAAGCAATGAAAATAACTAAGTATTGGAAGATTAATATGATGAAGATAGACCCGGGGGCCATAGGTTTCACTAGTGGCTTCTCTCAAGAGCATAAGTATTTTATGGTGGGTGAACAAATTACTGTTAATCAATTGACCGAATTGAGCATAGTTATGAGAATATCTAGGTAAGATCATGTATATAGGCATCACGTCAAAGACAAGTAGACCGACTCCTGCCTGCATGTACTACTATTACTCCACACATCGACCGCTATCCAGCATGCATCTAGAGTATTAAGTTCATAAGAACAGAGTAATGCCTTAAGCAAGATGACATGATGTAGAGGGATAAATTCATGCAATATGATAAAAAAACCATCTTATTATCCTCGATGGCAACAATATAATACGTGCCTTGCTGCCCCTACTGTCACTGGGAAAGGACACCGCAAGATCGAGCCCAAAGCTAAGCACTTCTCCCATTGCAAGAAAGATCAATCTAGTAGGCCAAACCAAACTAATAATTCGAAGAGACTTGCAAAGATAACCAATCATACATAAAAGAATTCAGAGAATATTCAAATATTGTTCATAGATAAACTTGATCATAAACCCACAATTCATCGGTCTCAACAACCACACTGCAAAAGAAGATTACACGAATAGATCTCCACAAGAGAGGGGGAGAACTTTGTATTGAGATCCAAAAAGAGAGAAGAAGCCATCTAACTAATAACTATGGACCCAAAGGTCTGAGTTAAACTACTCACACTTCATCAGAGAGGCTATGGTGTTGATGTAGAAGCCCTCCGTGATCGATGCCCCCTCCGACGGAGCTCCGGAACAGGCCCCATGATGGGATCTCGTGGATACAGAAAGTTACGATGGTGGAATTAGGGTTTTGGCTCCGTATCTGATCGTTTGGGGGTACGTAGGTATATATAGGAGGAAGAAGTACGTCGGTGGAGCAACAGAGGGCCCATGAGGGTGGAGGGCGCGCCTGGGGGGTAGGCGCGCCCCCTACCTCGTGGCCTCCCTGTTGGTTGCTTGACGTAGGGTCCAAGTCTCCTGGGTCTTGTTCGTTCCAAAAATCACGTTCCCGAAGGTTTCATTCCATTTGGACTGCGTTTGATATTCCTTTTCTTCGAAACCCTAAAATAAGCAAAAAACAGCAATTCTGGGTCGGGCTTCCGGTTAGTAGGTTAGTCCCAAAAATAATATAAAAGTGTATAATAAAGCCCAATAATGTCCAAAACAGTAGATAATATAGCATGGAGCAATCAAAAATTATAGATACGTTGGAGACGTATCAAGCATCCCCAAGCTTAATTCCTGCTCGTCCTCAAGTAGGTAAATGATAAAAACAGAATTTTTGATGTGGAATGCTACTTGGCATATTTTCAATGTAATTCTTCTTAATTGTGGTATGAATATTCAGATCCGAAAGATTCAAGACAAAAGTTCAATATTGACATAGAAATAATAATACTTCAAGCATACTAACTAAGAAATTATGTCTTCTCAAAATAACATGGCCAAAGAAAGTTATCCCTACAAAATCATATAGTTTGGCTATGCTCTATCTTCACCACACAAAGTATTTAAATCATGCACAACCCCGATGATAAGCCAAGCAATTGTTTCATACTATTGACATTCTCAAAACTTTTTCAATCTTCACGCAATACATGAGCGTGAGCCATGGTCATAGCACTTTGGGTGGAATAGAATGGTGGTTGTGGAGGAGACAAAAAGGAGAAGATAGTCTCACATCGACTAGGCGTATCAACGAGCTATGGAGATGCCCATAAAATAGATATAAATGTGAGTGAGTAGGGATTGCCATGCAATGGATGCACTAGAGCTATAAGTATATGAAAGTTCAAAAAGAAACTAAGTGGGTGTGCATCCAACTTGCTTGCTCACGAAGACCTAGGGCATTTTGAGGAAGCCCATCATTGGAATATACAAGTAAAGTTCTATGATGAAAAATTCCCACTAGTATATGAAGGTGATAACAAAGTTGACTCTCTACTATGAATATCATGGTGCTACTTTGAAGCACAAGTGTGGTAAAAGGATAGTAGCATTGTCCCTTCTCTCATTTTGTCTCATATTTTTTTATTTGGGCCTTTTCTCTTCTTCTTTTTATGGCCTCCTTTTTTTTGTTCGGAGTCTCATCCCGACTTGTGGGGGAACCATAGTCTCCATCATCCTTTCCTCACTTGGGACAATGCTCTAATAATGATGATCATCACACTTTTATTTTCTTAGCACTCAAGAATTACAACTCGATACTTAGAACAAGATATGGCTCTATATGAATGCCTCCGGCGGTGTACCGGGATATGCAATGACTAATGAGTGACATGTATGAATGAATTATGAACGGTGGCTTTGCCACAAATACAATGTCAACTACATGATCATGCAAAGCAATATGACTATGATGGAGCGTGTCATAATAAATGGAACGGTGGAAAGTTGCATGGCAATATATCTCAGAATGGCTATGGAAATGCCATGATAGGTAGGTATGGTGGCTGTTTTGAGGAAGGTATATGCTGGGTGTATGATACTGGCGAAAGGTGCGCGGTATTAGAGAGGGTAGCAATGGTGGAAGTGTGAGAGTGTGTATGATCCATGGACTCAACATTAGTCATAAAGAACTCATATACTTATTGCAAAAATCTACAAGTTATCAAAGCAAAGTATTATGTGCATGCTCCTAGGGGGATAGATTTGTAGGAAAAGACCATCGCTCGTCCCCGACCGCCACTCATAAGGAAGAAAATCAATGAATAAATCATGCTCCGACTTCATCACATAACGGTTCACCATACGTGCATGCTACGGGAATCACAAACTTTAAAACAAGCATTTCTCAAATTCACAACTACTCAACTAGCATGACTCTAATATCACCATCTCCATATCTCAAAACAATTATCAAGTATGAAACTTCTCATAGTATTCAACACACTCATAAGAGAATTTTATTATTAATCTTGTATACCTAGCATATTAGGATTATTTAAGCAAATTACCATGCTATTTAAGACTCAAAATAATCTAAGTGAAGCATGAGAGATCAATAGTTTCTATAAAACAAATCCACCACCGTGCTCTAAAAGATATAAGTGAAGTACTAGAGCAAAACTATATAACTCAAAAGACATAAGTGAAGCACATAGAGTATTCTAATAATTTCTGAATCATGAGTGTCTTTCTAAAAAGGTGTGTATAGCAAAGATGATTGTGGTAACTAAAAAGCAAAGACTCAAATCATACAAGACGCTCCAAGCAAAACACATATCATGTGGTGAATACAAATATAGCTCCAAGTAAAGTTACCGATAGAAGTAGACGAAAGAGGGGATGCCTTCTGGGGCATCCCCAAGCTTTGGCTTTTAGGTGTCCTTAGATTATCTTGGGGGTTACATGGGCATCCCCAAGCTTTGGCTTTTAGGTGTCCTTAGATTATCTTGGGGGTTACATGGGCATCCCCAAGCTTAGGATCTTGCCACTCCTTGTTCCATAATCCATCAAATTTTACCCAAAACTTGAAAACTTCACAACACAAAACTTAAAAGTAGAAAATCTCGTGGGCTCCATTAGTGAAAGAAAACAAAAGACCACTTAAAGATACTGTAATGAACTCATTCTTTAATTATATTGATGTTAAACCTACTGTATTCCAACTTCTCTATGGTTTAAAAACTATTTTACTAGCCATAGATTCATCAAAATAAGGGAACATCACACGAAAAACAGAATCTGTCAAAAACAGAACAGTCTGTAGTAATCTGTAGCTAGCGCAAGATCTGGAACCCCAAAAATTCTAGAATAAATTGCTGGACGTGAGTAATTTATCTATTAATCATATTTAAAAATAATTAACTAAATATCACTTTCCAAATAAAAATGGCAGCAGTTCTCGTGAGCGCTAAAGTTTCTGTTTTTTATAGCAAGATTAACAAGACTTTCCCCAATTCTTCCCAACGGTTCTACTTGGCACAAACACTAATTAAACAAAAAAAACACAAACAAAACAGAGGCTACATAAATTATTTATTACTAAATAGGAGAAAAAAGCAAGGAATAAAAATAAAATTGGGTTGCCTCCCAACAAGCGCTATCGTTTAACGCCCCTAGCTAGGCATAAAAAGCAAGGATAGATCTAGGTATTGCCATCTTTGGTAGGAAATCCATAAGTGGCTCTTATAATAGATTCATAAGGTAATTTAATTTTATTTCTAGGAAATTGTTTCATGCCTTTCCTTAACGGAAATTGGAATCTAATATTTCCTTCCTTCATATCAATAATTGCACCAATCGTTCTAAGGAAAGGTCTACCAAGAATAATACGACATGAAGGATTGCAATCTATGTCAAGAACGATAAAATATACGGGCACATAATTCCTATTTGCAACAATAGGAACATCATTAATTCTTCCCATAGGTTTCTTAATAGTGGAATCCGCAAGGATCAAGTTTAGAGAGCAATCATCAAAATCACTGAAACCTAACAAATCACACAAAGTCTTTGGAATCGTGGAAACACTAGCACCCAAATCACACAAAGCATAGCATTCATGATCTTTAATTTTAATTTTATAGTTGGTTCCCACTCATCATAAAGTTTTCTAGGGATAGAAACTTCCAACTCAAGTTTTTCTTCATAAGATTGCAGCAAAGCATCAACGATATGTTTGGTAAAAGCTTTATTTTGGCTATAAGCATGAGGAGAATTTAGCACGGATTGTAGCAAGGAAATACAATCTATCGAAGAGCAGCTATTATAATTAAATTCCTTGAAATCCAAAATAGTAGGTTCATTAACATCTAGAGTTTTGATCTCTTCAATCCCACTTTTATCAATTTTAGCATCAAGATCTAAAAACTCCGAATTTTTGGAACACCTTCTTGGTAAAGGTGGATCATATTCAGTCCCATCATTATCAAGATTCATATTGAAAAAAAAAGATTTAATAGGGGACACATCAATAACTTTTAGATCTTCATCTTTATTATCATGGTCTTCCGGCTTAGCGGCCATCTAATTAACTAAGGTAGCCTGCTTATCCGAAACTTCAGCTATTAACTTCTCAAGACAAGCAATTTGGGATCTCAAACCATCAAATTCTTTAGACATATCATCAAGCTCTTTATTCATATAACTCATAAAGATTTTTTGTTCCTTAAGATTGTTTCTAAAGAAACTATTATGCTCAAATTGCAAGACCATAAAACTCCTAACGTTGCTTTCGATTTCTTCTAACCTTTTAAGGTGAATATCACCAAATCGGGGAAGAGCCATCGTGACAAGCAAGCAATCCAACACACAAGCAAACAGGAAATGGGCAAAAAGAGGAAAATAGAGAAGGAGAGGGAGGATAGAGAGAGAGGGCGAATAAAACGGCAAGGGTGAAGTGGGGGAGAGGAAAAAGAGAGGTAAATGGCAAATAATGTAATGCAGGAGATAAGGTTTTTTGATGGGTACTTGGTATGTTGACTTTTGCGTAGACCTCCCTGGCAACGGCGCGAGAAATGGCTCGTTGTCGGGAGTCAAATCTTGACTTGCGTGAACCTCCCCAGCAACGGTGCCAGAAATCCTTCTTGCTACCTCTTGAGCACTTGCGTTGGTTTTCCCTTGAAGAGGAAAGGGTGGTGCAACAAAGTAGCGTAAGTATTTCCCTCAGTTTTTGAGACCCAAGGTATCAATCCAGTAGGAGGCTACGCGCGAGTCCCTCGCACCTACACAAAACAAATAAATCCTCGCAACCAACGCGATAAGGGGTTGTCAATCCCTACACGGTCACTTACAACAGTGAGATCTGATAGATATGATAAGATAATATTTTTGGTATTTTTATGATAAAGATGCAAAGTAAAATAAAAGCAATGAAAATAACTAAGTATAGGAAGATTCATATGATGAAGATAGACCCGGGGGCCATAGGTTTCACTAGTGGCTTCCCTCAAGAGCATAAGTATTTTACGGTGGGCGAACAAATTATTGTTGAGCAATTGACAGAATTGAGCATAGTTATGAGAACATCTAGGTATGATCATGTATATTGGCATCACGTCCAAGACAAGTAGACCGACTCCTGCCTGCATCTACTACTATTACTCCACACATCGACCGCTATCCAACATGCATCTAGAGTATTAAGTTCATAAAAACAGAGTAACGCCTTAAGCAAGATGACATGATGTAGAGGGATAAATCCATGCAATATGATTAAAAAACATCTTGTTATCCTCGATGGCAACAATACAATACGTGCCTTGCTGCCCCTACTGTCACTGGGAAAGGACACCACAAGATTGAACCCAAAGCTAAGCACTTCTCCCATTGCAAGAAAAATCAATTTAGTAGGCCAAACCAAACTGATAATTTGAAGAGACTTGCAAAGATAACCAATCATACATAAAAGAATTCAGAGGATATTCAAATATTGTTCATAGATAAACTTGATCATAAACCCACAATTCATCGGTCTCAACAAACACACCGCAAAAGAAGATTACATCAAATAGATCTCCACAAGAGAGGGGGAGAACTTTGTATTGAGATCCAAAAAGAGAGAAGAAGCCATCTAGCTAATAAGTATGGACCCGAAGGTCTGAGGTAAACTACTCACACTTCATCGGAGAGGCTATGGTGTTCATGTAGAAGCCCTTCGTGATCGATGCCCCCTCCAGTGGAGCTTCGGAACAGACCCCAAGATGGGATCTCGTGGATACAGAAAGTTACGACGGTGGAATTAGGATTTTGGCTCTGTATCTGATCGTTTGGGGGTACGTAAGTATATATAGGAGGAAGAAGTATGTCGGTGGAGCAACAGGGGGCCCACGAGGGTGGAGGGCGCGCCTCGGGGTGGGGGTAGGCGCGCCCCCTACCTCGTGGCCTCCCTGTTGGTTGCTTGATGTAGGGTCCAAGTCTCCTGGGTCTTGTTCGTTCCAGAAATCATGTTCCCGAAGGTTTCATTCCGTTTGGACTCCGTTTGATATTCCTTTTCTTCGAAACCCTAAAATAGGCAAAAAAACAGCAATTCTGGGCTGGGCCTCCGGTTAGTACGTTAGTCCCAAAAATAATATAAAACTATATAATAAAGCCCAATAATGTCCAAAACAGTAGATAATATAGCATGGAGCAATCAAAAATTATAGATACGTTGGAGATGTATCACTCATCCAGTCGCTGAGGACATGCACATCAGGAAAGATGGAGGACTGAGATTGTGGAGACAGTCTGATCCCTATGTTGTTAGGAGGAGGACTCCAGTTGACTATAGGTTCCATACAAAGGAACAACAAGAATTCTATGAGACAATTTTGCTTGACAAGAAGCCCATTGTGTGTGACACGAAATGGGTGGATTGGGAATACATCCAGGAGAATGAAGAGTAGATGATAGCTTTAAGGCATGTGGAGTAGATGAGTTCGTTGGACAAAAGCTCACAAAATGGAATGATGAGCTGATTATGCAATTTTACTCCACTGCCCACTTCTATCCATATGGAAGGATAGTATGGATGTCTGAGGGTACCAGGTACCAGTCCACAGTTGAAGAATGGGCCAAGCTAATCAATGCCCCCAAAGAACATGAAGATGACTTGGATGTGTATGCCACCAAGAAGAAAGACCACAACTCCATGGCAAACATGTACGAAGAGATCCTTGATAAGGCTTTGAAAACACACAAGCTTGGATCTGTACACTTCTTGTTGTCTGGTCTGCCTACCATTAACTGGATCTTAAGGCACACATTGCTACCCAAGTTAGGAGATCACAAGATGATCAGAGGACACTCCATCAACATGCTACAAATCTTTGATGTCCCTCAGAAGTTCAAAGTTATGAGTTTGATTGTAGAAACGATCAAGAGGACTGCTGCTGATCGAAAGAGGAGTTGTGGGTATGCTCCACATATTCAGGAGCTCATCAATTCTAAGATGGGCACAGGAATTTATTTGCTAGACAAGGAGCATCTACCCTTACGTCCTGAATTTGAAGACAACACTACTGTGATGAATGAGGAGGAACCATCATCAGCTCAAGTCTAGGAGAAGAGAGCCAAGGCAAAGGCTGAGAAAGATGCAAGGATGCCAAGTGCAGAAGAAGCATCTCAAGTTTTCCTCAATACAAAGCAAGATCAATTATGCTATCTGATTCAAGCTACATTGAGGATTGAGAAGGGCTTGGCCACCCTGACTCAGAATCAGGAGAGCCTGGAGAGGATTGTGGAGACAAAATTCTATGATCTTGATCTGAAGGTGACTGAGATTCAGACTGCAGTTGAGCAGATTAAGGAGGAAGCAGAGGATAGGAAAGGAAAGGCAACTACTGATGCTTTTCAGTGTGTGCCACGAGGTCCAAGGTATGCTACAGTGCCAGTATCAGATGATAGAGCTACAGTGTCAGCACCAGCAGCTATAGCTCCAGTGCCACCTCCAGCACCTACTCCACCTCCATTAGCTCCAACTACATCATCGGAAGCCTTCGTCCTTGGAGTTCTCTCTACACCAGAAGACCAAGCCTGAGAGACGTATAGCACTATGAATTTTCGAGCTTTTTGGTAACTTGTTGCCAAAGGGGGAGAAATATGTATAGATCATAGGCTTCGAGAGAGAGTGTCTTGCTTTTTATCTCTCTTGCTTTTGGTTGAACTTTTTATTGTGTGCTTGTGTGAGATACTTTATGTCTTTATGTCCTTGTGAGATACTTATGTGATCATGTGGTTGATCATATGCTACCTTAATGTTTGGTTAAATGATGCTATCTATTATATCTCATATATGATCATTCACTTGCTTGGTGATGAGTGCATGCTATTAATTTCTATCATTTTGACCGCTCCACCAAGATGTATGTGACATGGAAGAGTAACCCATCAACCTAATCGATTGTACATTTGCATTAAAAGGCAAATTTTAAATAATGCAAAAATTTAGGGGGAGCTCTTGCTTATCACATACTTCTCAAAGCGACGATGTATTTCAATCTTATTATCATTTGTCGAAGCTTTGATCTATATGTTGTCATCAATTACCAAAAAGGGGGATATTGAAAGTGCAACTATCCCTGAGTGGTTTTGGTAATACCTAACAACGTATAGCTCATTGGGCTAATGCTATTTCAAGATAAATATTTCAGGAAAGCTCAATCATTGGTATGGCATGGATTAGAAAGTGGACCCCTCAAAATGCTAAGGACAAAAGATTGGCTCAAGCTCAAAGCACAAGACTCTACATTTTACTTTTAGTGATCCAAGATCACATTGAGTTCATAGGAAGGAAAAGCCAATACTATTAAAAGGGGGTGAGGTGTTGCTTAATGAGTTACTTGCTCAAAATGCTTAGTGATATGCTCCAAAAATCATCAACTACTTTCTCATATCCACATATGTCCCAAACCAAAATTCAAACTCGGCCCCACCAAAATCTTCTATCCGGCGCCACTGAGTTCACTTGACATAGCCACTGCCACAAGCCCTAGTCACTTCGGTCTCACCGATAGAGATCTCGGTCTCACCGAGATGGTATTGCAAACTCTCTGTTTCCCTTCGTAATGTTTCGGTCTAACCGAGATGAGCGATCGGTCCCACCGAGATTGCAATGCAAACTCTCTATTTCCCTTCCGTAACATTTCGGTCTAACCGAGATGAGTAAATCGGTCCCACTGAGTTTGCCTGACCAACCCTCTGTTTGACTATTACCAATATTGGTCGCACCGAGTTTGTGTAATCGGTCTCACCGAGATTACATTATGCCCTAACCGTAATGGAATTGGTCCCACCGAGTTGACATGTCGGTCCCACCGAAATGCCTAACAGTCACATTATGAACCAAACCGGTCTGACCGAGTTTTATGATTCGGTCCCACCGAGTTTGGTGATTTGTGTGTAACGGTTAGATTTTGTGTGGAGACTATATATACCCCTCCACCCACTCTTCATTCGTGAGGAGAGCCATCAGAATATGCCTACACTTCCAACACACATTTTTTGAGAGAGAACCACCTACACTTGTGTTGAGGTCAAGATATTCCATTCCAACCACATAAATCTTGATCTCTATCCTTCCCCAAGTTTCTTTCCACTCAAATCATCTTTCTACCAAATCCAATCCTATGAGAGAGAGCTGAGTGTTGGGGAGACTATCATTTGAAGCACAAGAGCAAGGAGTTCATCATCAACACACCATCTATTACCTTTTGGAGAGTGGTGTCTCCTAGATTGGTTAGGTGTTACTTGGGAGCCTCCGTTAAGATTGTGGAGTTGAACCAAGGAGTTTGTACGGGCAAGGAGATCGCCTACTTCATGAAGATCTACCCTAGTGAGGCAAGTCCTTCGTGGGCGATGGCCATGGTGGGATAGACAAGGTTGCTTCTTCGTGGACCCTTCGTGGGTGGAGCCCTCCATGGACTTGCGCAGCCGTTACCCTTCGTGGGTTGAAGCCTCCATCAACGTGGATGTACGATAGCACCACCTATCGGAACCACGCCAAAAATCTCCGTGTCTACATTGCATTTGCTCCCTCCAAACTCCTCCATTTACCTTCATATGCAATTGTTTTACATTCCGCTGCTATACTCTTAGAATTGCATGTGTAGGTTGATTACTTATATTGTGCTAAGTTGCTAAAATCTGCCAAGACTTAAAATTGGGAAAAGGCTAGATTTTTATTTGGTCAAGTAGTCTAATCACCCCCCTCTAGACATACTTTCGATCCTACATGTAGCCTATTAGATCACCCGATTGGAACACCATTGGAGTCTTGTTGATGTTGATCTTGGTGGCGAGGCGATGTACTTGACGCTCGATCGTGGCCCTTGTAGAGTTCTTCTTTCTTTTATCACTTAGGAGCCGTGCGAGATGAAAGTCTCATGCACGGTTTTGCATGAGAGAAAGAAGCGAGGAATCCTCTTTTCGACTCTGACTCCCCCACTCCAGTCGTTGCTTTTCTTTCTGTTACTTCGAAAGTAGCTGCTTCAGCTTCAGCCACGCGAATTCTCGATATTCCTTTTTATTTCTCATCAAACGAATGGCATCTCTTCATGCACCTTCTTGAGATAACTTGCTCTTGCACTTGCATCCATGTTTGCTCGTTCTTGTAGCGGTAGAGGGAGGATGTCCAAGGACGACAAAGGGTTGAAGCCATAGACGACATCGAAGGGGGACTTGCTGGTAGTAGAGTGTCTTTCATGGTTGTAAGTACTCCTCCCACTCCTTGATGTTCTTCTTGATCAACACGCGTAGGAGAGTAGATAGCATCCGGCAGGTGACTTCCGTTTAGCCATCGGTTTGGCGATGATAGGCCATCGAGAATAGTAGCTTGATGTCGAGCTTGGCACATAGAGTCTTCCAAATATTCGAGTGTGTTTCATGAATGGATCAATGTTTGAGCATGATGGGCTAGGGATAACTTATTTTAGCATTGATATTTTGAAAAGACATGGTTGCTTTGTCGATATGCTTGAGTATCTAAATTATTATGTCAAAACTAGACTATTGCGTAGAATCACATAAAATTCCAATTTTCCATGCTATGAAGAAAAGAATATGATATAACATGATAGGCAGCATTCCACATCAAAAGTTCTGTTTTTATCACTTACCTACTCGAGGACGAGTAGGAGTTAAGCTTGGGGATGCTGATACGTCTCCAACATATCTATACTTTTTTATTGTTCCATGTTGTTATATTATCAATCTTGGATGTTTTACAATCATTTTATAGTCATTTTATATCATTTTTTGCTACTAACCTATTGACATAGTGCCAAGTGCCAGTTCATGTTTTTTCTGTTTTTTACATCATATAAAATCAATATCAAACGGATTCCAAATTCCACGGAACTTCACGGAGATTTTTATGGGCCATAAGGAACACAATGGGCCCTAGTTGTGCCTGGGGGGTGCCCCGAGGGGGGCACAACCCACCAGGGCGCGCCAGGGTCCTGGCGCGCCCTGGTGGGTTGTGTCCACCGTGGGTGCCCCCGGACCGCCTCTTTGATCTATAAATACCCCAAAAATACCAGAACCCTTGAGGAGTCGATGAAATATTCATCCAGCCGCTGCAGAGTCCAGAACCACTAGATCCAATCTAGACACCGTCTCGGATGGGGTTCACCACCTCCATTGGTGCCTCTCCGGTGATGTGTGAGTAGTTTTTTGTAGACCTTCAGGTCCGTAATTAGTGGCTAGATGGCTTCATCTCTCTCTCTCTGTTGATTCTCAATATAATGGTCTCTTGGAGATCCATATGATGTAACTCTTTTGCGGTGTGTTTGTTGGGATCAATGAACTTTGAGTTTATGATCAGATCTATCTTTTTATATCCATGAAAGTATTTGAGTTTATTTGATCTCTTTTATGCATGATCTCTTATAGCCTCGTAATTCTTCTCCGATATTTGGGTTTTGTTTGGCCAACTTGATCTATTTATCTTGCAATGGGAAGAGGTGCTTTGTAGTGGGTTCGATCTTACGGTGCGTGATCCCAGTGACAGAAAGGGAACCGACACGTATGTATCGTTGCTACTAAGGATAAAAAGATGGGGTCTATCTCTACATAGATAGATCTTATCTACACCATGTCATCGTTTCTTATTGCATTACTCCGTTTTTCCATGAACTTAATACACTAGATGCATGCTAGACAGCAGTCGATGTGTGGAGTAATAGTAGTAGATGCAAGCAGGAGTCGGTCTACTAATCTTGGACATGATGCCTATATAATGATCATTGCCTGGATATCGTCATGATTATTTGAAGTTCTATCAATTGCCCAAGAGTAATTTGTTCACCCACCGTTTGCTATTTTTCTCGAGAGAAGCCACTAGTGAAACCTACGGCCCCCGGGTTTTCTTTATTATATTATTTGCCTTTGCGATCTATTTTTCCTTTGCTTTTATTTTCAGATCTATTAATAAAAAACCCAAAAATACCTTACTGTAATTTATCATTATTTATTTTGTTCGTGTTCGATCTATCAATCTACTACAAATTTACCTCACGTCTGTTTGCCTATCTTGAGGCGCCGTACCCCGGAAGGGATTGACAACCCCGTTAACACGTCGGGTTGCGAGGATTTTTTTATCTCTGTGTAGGGGGTGTTTATGTTGTGTTTCTTGGTTCTCCTACTGGTTCGATAACCTTGGTTTCATATCTGAGGGAAATACCTACCGCCGCTGTGCTGCATCATCCCTTCCTCTTTGGGGAAATATCGACGTAGCTTCAAGCGACATCAATCACTGTCACCACGCCGTCGTGCTGATAGAACTCTCCCTCATCCTTAACTGGATCAAGAGATCGAGGGACGTCATCGAGTTGAACGTTTGATGAATGCGGAGGTGCCATACGTTCGGTGCTTGGACCGGTTGGATCGCGAAGACGTTCGACAACATCAACCGCGTTACTAAACGTTTCCGCTTTCGGTCTATGAGGGTACGTGGACACACTCTCCCCGCTCGTTGCTATGCTTCTCCTAGATAGATCTTGTGTGACCGTAGGTAAATTTTTTGAAACACTATGTTCCCCAATAGTGGTATCAGAGCCAGGTCGATGCGTAGATGTTATATGCATGACTAGAACACAAGGAGTTGTGGGCCATAATAGTCACACTACTTACCAACAACGTCTTACTTTGATTCGGCAGTATTGTTGGATGAAGCGGCCGGACCGACATTACATGACCACATTCATGAGACTGGTTCTACCGACGTGCTTCGCACACAGGTGGCTAGCGGGTGTCTGTTTCTCCAACTTTAATTGAGTCGAGTTTGACTACGCCCGGTCCTTGTTGAAGTTTAAAACATCACACTTGACAAAAAATGGTTGTGGTTTTGATGCGTAGGTAAGAATGGTTCTTGCTAGAAGCCCGTAGCTGCCACGTAAAACTTGCAACAACAAATTAGAGGACATATAAATTGTTTTTGCAGGGCATGTTGTGATGTGATATGGTCAAGACGTGATGATATATAAATTGTTGTATAAGATGATCATGTTTTGTAGAAGTTATCGGCAATTGGCAGGAGCCTTATGGTTGTCGCTTTATTGTATGAAATGCAATCGCCATGTAATTCCTTTACTTTGTCACTAAGTGGTAGAGATAGTCATAGAAGCAATAGTTGGCGAGACGACAATGATGCTTCGATGGAGATCAAGGTGTCAAGCCAGTGACGATGGTGATCATGATGGTGCTTTGGAGATGGAGATCAAAGGCACAAGATGATGATGGCCATATCATATCACTTATTCCGATTGCATGTGATGTTTATCCTTTATGCATCTTATTTTTCTTAGTACGGCGTTAGCATTATAAGATGATCCCTCACTAAATTCAAGGTATAAGTGTTCTCCCTGAGTATGCACCGTTGCTACAGTTCGTCGTGCTGAGACAACACATGATGATCAGGTGTGATAAGCTCTACATTCACATACAACGGGTGCAAGCCAGTTTTGCACACACAGAATACTCAGGTTAATCTTGACGAGCCTAGCATATGCAGATATGGACTCAAAACACTGAGACCGAAAGGTCGAACGTGAATCATATAGTAGATATGATCAACATAGTGATGTTCACCATTGAAAACTACTCCATGTCACATGATGATCGGACATGGTTTTATTTGATTTGGATCATGTGATCATTTAGATGACTACAGGGATGTATATCTAAGTGGGATTTCTTAAGTAATATGATTAATTGAACATTAATTTATCATGAACTTAGTACTTGATAGTATTTTGCATATCTATGTTGTAGATCAATAGCTCGCGTATGGCTTCCCCGTTTTATTTATGATATGTTCCTAGAGAAAAATAAGTTGAAAGATGATAGTAGCAATGATACAGATTGGATCTGTGATCTGAGGATTATCCTCATTGCTGCACAGAAGAATTTTTTCCTTGATGCACCTCTAGGTGATGGACCTATTGCAGGAGCAAATACAGACGTTATGAACGTTTGGCAAGCTCGGTATGATGACTACTTGATAGTTTAGTGCACCATGCTTTACGACTTAGAACCGGGACTTCAAAAATGTTTTGAATGCCACGGAGCATATGAGATGTTCCAAGAGCTGAAATTGGAATTTCAGACTCATGCCCGAGTCGAGAGGTACGAGACCTATGACAAGTACTTTGCCTACAAGATGGAGGACAATAGCTCAACCAGTGAGCATGTGCTCAGAATGTCTGAGTACTACAATCACTTGAATCAAGTGGGAGTGAATCCTCCAGATAAGATAGTGACTGATAGAGTTCTCTAATCACTATTACCAAGTTACTAGAACTTCGTGATAAACTATAATATGCAAGGGATGACGAAAATGATTCACGAGCTCTTCATGATGCTGAAATCAGCGAAGGTAGAAATCAAGAAAAGCATCAAATGTTGATGGTCTACAAGACCGCTAGTTTCAAGTAAAAGGGAAAGGGAAAGAAAGGGAACTTCAAGAAGAATGGCAAGAAAGTTGCCACTCCCATGAAGAAGCCCAAAGCTAGACCCAAGCCTGAAACTGGGTGCTTCTACTGCAAAGGAAATGATCACTTGAAGCGGAACTGCCCCAAATACTTGGCGGATAAGAAGGATGGCAAAGTGAACAAAAGTATATATGATATACATGTTATTGATGTGTACTTTAGTAGTCTTCATAGTAGCCCCTGGGTATTTGATGCTGGTTCAGTTGCTATGATTAGTAACTCGAAACAGGAGTTACAAAATGAACAAAGACTAGTTGAGGGCGAGATGACGATGTGTGATTCCAAGGTTGATAAGATCACCATCGCATACTCCCTTTACCTTCGGGATTAGTATTGGAACTAAATAAATGTTATTTGGTATTTGTGTTGAGCATAAATATGATTGGATCATGTTTATTGTGATACAGTTATTCATTTAAGTCGGAGAATAATTGTTGTTCTATTTACATGAATAAAACCTTCTATAGTCTTACATCCAATGTAAATGGTTTACTGAATCTCGATCATAGTGATACACATACTATTGATGCCAAAAGATGCAAAGTTGATAATAATAGTGCAACTTATTTGTGGCACTGCCGTTTAGGTCATATTGTTGTAAAGCGCGTGAAGAAACTCCATGCTGATGGGCTTTTCGAATCACTTGATCATGAATCACTTGATGCTTGCGAACCATGCCTCATGGGCAAGATGACTAAAACTCTGTTCTCCGGAACAATCGAGCGAGCCACTGACTTATTGGAAATAATACATACTGATGTATGCGGTCCGATGAGTGTTGAGGCTCACGGCGGGTATCGTTATTTTCTGACCTTCACAGATGATTTAAGCAGATATGGGTATATCTACTTAATGAAACACAAGTCTGAAACATTCTAAAAGTTCAAAGAAATTCAGAGTGAAGCTTAGAATCATCTTAACAAGAAAATAAAGCTTCTATGTTCCGATCGCGGAGGCAAATATTTGAGATACGAGTTTGGCCTTCATTTAAAAACAATGTGGAATAGTTTCACAACTCATGCCACCTGGAACACCACAGCGTAATGGTATGTCTGGATGTCATAACCGTACTTTATTAGATATGGTGCGATCTATGCTGCCTCTTACCGATTTACTACTATTGTTTTGGGATTATGCATTAGAGACAGCTGCATTCACGTTAAATAGGGAACCATCTAAATCCGCTAAGACAACATCGTATGAACTATGGTTTGGCAAGAAACCTAAGCTGTTGTTTCTTAAAGTTTGGGACTGTGATGCTTACGTGAAAAAGCTTCAACCCAATAAGCTTGAACCCAAATCGGAGAAATGCGTCTTCATAGGATACCCAAAGGAAACTATTGGGTACACCTTCTATCACAGATCCGAAGGCAAGATATTCATTGCTTAGAATGGATCCTTTCTAGAGAAGGAGTTTCTCTCAAAAGAAGTGAGTGGGAGGAAAGTAGAACTTGATAAGGTAGTTGTACCTTCTCCCGAATTGGAAAGTAGTTCATCACATAAATCAGTTCCAGTGATTCCTACACCAATTAGTGAGGAAGCTAATCATGATGATCATGAAACTTCAGATCGAGTTACTACCAAACCTCGTAGGTCAACCAGAGTATGGTCCACACCAGGTGGTATGGTAATCCTTTCTGGAAGTCATGTTACTAGACCATGACGAACCTACGAACGATGAGGAAGCGATGATGAGCCCAGATTCCGCAAAATGGCTTAAGGCCATGAAATCTGAGATGGGATCCATGTATGAAGAACAAAGTGTGGACTTTGGTTGACTTGCCCGATGATCGGCAAGCCATTAAGAATAAATGGATCTTCAAGAGGAAGACGAACGCTGATAGTGGTGTTACTATCTACAAAGCTCGAATTGTCGCAAAAAGTTTTCGACAAGTTTAAGGTGTTGACTACGATGAGATTTTATCACTCGTAGCGATGCTTAAGTCTGTCCGAATCATGTTAGCAATTACCACATTTTATGAAATCTGGCAAATGGATGTCAAAAACTGCATTCCTTAATGGATTTCTTAAAGAAGAGTTGTATATGATGCAACAAGAAGGTTTTGTCAATCCTAAAGGTGTTAACAAAGTGTGCAATCTCCAGCGATCCATCTATGGACTGGTGCAAGCATCTCGGAGTTGGAATATACGCTTTGATGAGTTAATCAAAGCATATAGTTTTATATAGACTTGCGGTGAAGCATGTATTTACAAGAAAGTGAGTGGGAGCACTACAACCTATCTGATAAGTATATGTGAATGACATATTGTTGATCAGAAATGATGTAGAATTTTCTGGAAAGCATAAAGGAGTGTTTGAAAGGAGTTTTTCAAAGAAAGACCTCTGTGAAGCTGCTTGCATATTGAGCATCAGGATCTATAGATATTGATCAAGACGCTTGATAAGTTTTTTCAATGAGTACATACCTTGACAAGTTTTTGCAGTAGTTCAAAATGGAACAGTCAAAGAAGGAGTTCTTGCCTGTGTTGCAAGGTGTGAAGTTGAGTAAAGACTCAAAACCCGACCACGTCAGAAAATAGAAAGAGAATGAAAAATCATCCCCTATGCCTCAGTCATAGGTTCTATCAAGTATGCTATGTTGTGTACCAGACCTATTGTGTACCTCACCATGAGTTTGGCAAGAGTTACAATAGTGATCCAAGAGTGGATCACTGGATAGCGGTCAAAATTATCCTTAGAGTACTAAGGAAATATTTCTTGGTTATTGAGGTGATAAAGAGTTCGTCGTAAAGAGTTATGCGATGCAAGCTTTGACACCGATCTGGATGACTCTGAGTCTCGATCTAGATACATATTGAAAGTGGGAGCAATTAGCTAGAGTAGCTCTGTGCAGAGCATTGTAGACATAGAAAATTTGTAAAATACATACATATCTAAATGTGGCAGACCCGTAGACTAAAAACTTCTCTCACAAGCAAAACATGATCACACCTTATTACTCTTGGGTTTCAATCAGATAGCGATGTGAACTAAATTTTTGACTCCAGTAAACCCTTTAACTGTTGGTCACATGGCGATGTGAACTATGGGTATTAATCGCATAAAGATGTGAACAATTGGTGTTAAATAACATGGTGATGTGAACTAGATTATTGACTCTAGTGCAAGTGGGAGACTGAAGGAAATATGCCTTAGAGGCAATAATAAAGTTTTTATTTATATTTCCTTATATCATGATAAATTTTCATTATTCATGCTAGAATTGTATTAACCAGAAACTTAGTACATGTGTGAATACATAGACAAACAGAGTGTCCCTAGTATGCCTCTACTTGACTAGCTCGTTAATCAAAGTTGGTTAAGTTTCCTAACCATAGACATGTGTTGTCATTTGATGGATGCGATCACATCATTAGAGAATGATGTGATGGACAAGACCCATCTGTTAGCTTAGCATTAATGATCATTTAGTTTTATTGCTATTGCTTTCTTCATGACTTATACATGTTCCTCTGACTATGAGATTATGCAACTCCCGAATACCGGAGGAACACCTTGTGTGCTATCAAATGTCACAACATAACTGGGTGATTATAAAGATGCTCTACAGGTGTCTCCGATGGTGTTTGTTGAGTTGGCATAGATCAAGATTAGGATTTGTCACTCCGAGTATCGGAGAGGTATCTCCGGGCCCTCTTGGTAATGCTCATCACTATAACCCTTGCAAGTAATGTGACTAATGAGTTTGTTACGAGATGATGCATTACGGAACAAGTAAAGATACTTGCCAGTAAAGAGATTGAACTAAGTATGATGATACCGATGATTGAATCTCGGGCAAGTAACATACCGATGACAAAGGGAACAAAGTATGTTGTTATGTGGTTTGACCTATAAAGATCTTCGTAGAATATGTAGGAGCCAATATGAGCATCCAGGTTCCACTATTGGTTATTGACTGGAGATGTGTATTGATCATGTCTACATAGTTCTCGAACCCATAAGGTCTGCACGCTTAACATTCAATGGCGATTTGTGTTATGAGTTATGTGATTTGATGACCAAAGATTGTTCGGAGTCCCGGATGAGATCACGGACATGACTAGGAGTCTCGAAATGGTCGAGAGGTAAACATTCATATATTGGAAGGTTGCATTCGGACATCGGAATGGTTCCAAGTGATTCGGGCATTTTTCCGGAGTACCGGGAGGTTACGGGAACCCCCAGGGGAAGATTGGGCCTACATGGGCCACAGGGAAGAGGGGAGTCAGCCCAGAAGTGGCAACCACGCCACCTCCCTATAGGGAGTCCGAATTGGACTAGGGAGGGGGCGCGCCCCCCTTTCCTTCTCCTCTTCCTCTCCGTTCCCTCTTTCCACCTCTCCGGAAAAAGGAAAGGGAGTCCAAATAGGATTGGGAGTCCTAGTTGGACTCCCCTCTATGGCGCGCCCCCTAGGCCAACCGCCTCCTCCTCCCGTCCTTTATATATGGGGGAGGGGTGTTGGGGAACATAGTAATTTCAAAATTTTCATACGCACACGCAAGATCATGGTGATGCATAGCAACGAGAGGGGAGAGTGTTGTCTACGTACCCTCGTAGACCGTAAGCGGAAGCGTTATGCCAACGCGGTTGATGTAGTCGTACGTCTTCATGATTGACCGATCCTAGTACCGAAAGTATGACACCTCCGTGATCTGCACACGTTCGGCTCGGTGACGTCCCACGAATTCACGATCCAGCAGAGTGTCGAGGGAGAGCTTTGTCAGCACGATGGCGTGATGACGGTGATGATGAAACTACCGGCGCAGGGCTTTGCCTAAGCACTGCAACAATATGACTGGGGTGGATTATGGTGGAGGGGGGCACCGCACACGGCTAAGAGATCAATGATCAACTTGTGTGTTTATGGGGTGCCCCCCTCCCCCCGTATATAAAGGAGTGGAGGAGGGGGAGAGGGCCGGCCTCCTAAGCATGACCAAGGGGGGAGTCCTACTCCCGGTGGGAGTAGGATTCCCCCTTCCCTAGTTGGAGTAGGAGAGGGAAGGAAGGGGGAGAAGGAGAGAAGGAAATGGGGGCCGGCCCCCCTTCCCAATTCGGATTGGGCTTGTGGGGGCGCACCCCACCTTGGCCGCCTCCTCCTCCATTCCACTATGGCCCATTAAGGCCCATTGACTCCCCGGGGGGTTCCGCTAACCCCCCAATACTCCGGTATATGCCCGAACTCTCTCGAAATCTTTCTGATGTCCAAACATAGTCATCCAATATATCGATCTTTATGTATCGACCATTTCAAGACTCCTCGTCATGTCCGTGATCACATCCGGCACTCCGAACTACCTTCGGTACTTCAAAACACATAAACTCATAATACCGATCGTCACCGAAAATTAAGCGTGTGGACCCTATGGGTTCGAGAACTATGTAGACATGACCGAGACATGTCTCCGATCAATAACCAATAGCAGAACCTGGATGTTCATATTGGCTCCCACATATTCTACGAAGATCTTTATCGGTCAAAGCGTATAACAACATACGTTGTACTCTTTGTCATCGGTATGTTACTTGCCCGAGATTCGATCATTGGTATCTCAATACCTAGTTCAATCTCGTTACCGGCAAGTCTCTTTACTCATTTTGTAATGCATCATCCCATAACTAACTCATTAGTTACATTGCTTGCAAGGCTGTCGGCGTTCTGGGAACGGGGGTCCCCAGACTTGCCTGCCTGCGGCCTGCGGCGTGGCTCAAGTCGGGGCCCAGCACGGCCCATCTTCATCAGCTTAAGCTCAAGACCCTCGCGAGGGGCCAAGCCTCGCGGGGCGGACGACCGAAAGCTTCCTCAGAGGCAGCCTCATCAGGCAGGCTCGCGAGGAGGCGGAGAGATCAAGGCAAAGGTACCTCGCGAGGAACCAGTGACGCAAGCCATGACGATCGAGACCAGGCGGGCGTCGGCCTGCGCAGTGTCCTTGTTTCCCCTTTGGTGCAAAGGGGGCAAGCACAGGCCAAGGCATCGGGCAAAGGTTGCCATTCCGATGCAACGAGACCAAGACCAGCAGAGCGACAGGACGGAGGTCACCATGGAGCCCAAGACGGCGTCATCACCAGTTCTTTTGGCAGCCGAAGACCACCTTTGGTCAGGATAACTTGTACTATATGTTCCCCTTCAAAATGGCCCATTGTTGGCGCCCTTCCCACTCATTTTTGGGGAGAGGCCCAGGGCCTCTATAAGTAGAACTAGCCACACATAATAGAGGGGGATCCAGAAATCTGGTAGAGCCCTAGCAAAGAAAGAGAGAGAGGCGACTGAACTCACCCTAGCAGTTCATCGCACCAGCTCATGAACAGCTCTCGCGAGGTTGGTCTTCCCTTGTACCTGTTCATCATCAGCCCCCTGAGGCAATCCACCACACCACACACTGGAGTAGGGTATTACACCACAACGGTGGCCCGAAACAGTATAAACCTCGTGTCCCTTGTGTTGTTCGTTGTTTCCAGCTTAGATCACGCGAGGAGATTGGACGAAGATCGGTAGGGGAGAGATCTTCGCGCGCACCCCAGTGTTCGAACCTCAAGGGTCTGCCGGAACCCGAAATCGGACATTTGGTGCACCAGGTAGGGGTGCGCCGGAGTCCTCCCTCCTGACGACCCGCTCTCCCCAACATCGCATCCCGCCCTCATGGAGGACAACGCGCCACCCGCTCCAGCAACAGACGTCTACACTTGGGCCAGGGGGCTCCGGGCCTTGGCCCCCGCCTTGCGACAGGTGCAGTGGCCGCGCAAGTTCAGGCCCAAGACGCCGCCGCGCTACGACGGCGCGATGGACCCGATGATTTTCCTACTGGCGTACGAGGAGGCCGTCCACAGAGCCGGGGCGACGACCGGGCGATGGCCAATTGGTTACCCATGGCCCTCACCGGCATCCCGCGCGCGTGGCTCCTCCAGCTGCCGACGGCCTCTGTCACCTCCTGGGAGGAGCTGCGTGACCTCTTCCTCGCCCGTTTCGCCTCACCAGCGCCGCCCGTCGTCGCAGCTCTCCTGGGTGGCTCCCAGGCACCACCCTCGAGCCATCACGTCAAGTCGTTCACCCGCCGGATCAGCACCTCCTCCAAGCGCCGAGAAGCCCCCCTAGGCTGGGTGGCGCCCGAGGCCGATCTAACCTTCGACTCGGAGGACCACCCCTTCAACCCCATTGGTTCGGGTGCACTCCCGATGTTGTGCACCCCCACCATCTGCCAAGTGGCCGTCACCAGGACCCTCATCGACTGTGGCGCCGGCCTCAACGTGCTCTCGGTGGAGGCCTTCAGCCTCCTCCACGTGCCGCTGGAGCGGCTCCAACCCAGCAGGCCTTTCTCGGGCGTCGGAGCCGGTTCCACCGCCTCCTTGGGATAGATCCGCCTCCCAGTGACCTTCGGCACCTGCGACAACTTCCGCATGGAGCTTATTGACTTCGACATCGCCCCTATTGGCCTCCCCTACAATGCCATCCTCGGCTATCCGGCCTTGGCTTGGTTCATGGTGGCAACTCACCCGGCGTACAACCTCATGAAGATGCTTGGGAGCAGCGGCATCCTCACCGTGTCAGGAGACACAAGGGATGCGCTGCAGGTGCTCCAGCTTGTTTTCAGGGCGGCCGCGGTGGCGCATCCCACTAGCACCGATGCCCTTGAGCCCAAGGGGGCTGCGCCGGCTAAAAAGAAGCAGTTGTTCACCCAAGACAAGGCGGAAACCAAGCAGGTACCAGTCGACGAGGGCGGGTCCGCTAGAGCCACCTTCACCATAGGGGCCAACCTCGAGCCCGAGCAGGAGAAAGCCCTGATCAGGTTCCTGCGCGCGAACAAGAAGGTGTTCGCGTGGGAACCTGATAAGTTAGCAGGGGTCCCAAGGGAAGTGATTGAGCATCACCTCAACGTGTGCCCCAATGTGCGCCCGATGAAGCAGAAGGCAAGGCGGCAGTCTACTGAGAAACAGGCTTTCATCGTTCAAGAGACCCGGAAGCTAGAGGCGGCAAGAGTTATCCGCGAGGTCCGCTACCCTGATTGGCTGGCTAATCCGGTTGTTGTGCCGAAAAAGGGAGGAAAGGAGCGCATGTGCGTCGACTTCACCAACCTCAACAAGGCCTGCCCACAGGATCCATTTCCGCTCCCCTGCATTGACTAGATAGTTGACTCCACCGCAGAGTGTGACCTATTGTGCTTCCTAGATGCCTTCTGGGGCTATCACCAGATCAAGATGGTGGTAGAAGATGTGGAGAAGATGGCTTTCCTGGCCCCGTGTGGAGTGTACTGCTATACGTGCATGCCGTTTGGGTTGCGCAACGCAGGCGCGACCTTTCAGTGGCAGATACATCGCCTTAGGCCGACAGCTCGGGAGGAACGCTGAAGTTTACGTCGATGACATTGTGGTGAAGTCTCGTGAGGCAAGAACCCTGATACAGGACCTGGAAGAAACCTTTGCGAGCCTCAACGAAGTGGACCTATGGCTCAACCCAGAGAAGTGCGTGTTTGGAGTCCCCTCGGGCAAGCTCCTGGGTTTCCTCGTATCCCACAGGGGCATCAAGGCCAACCCGGAGAAGGTCAAGGCAGTCGAAGACATGAGCCCGCCAAGGACCCTCAGAGAAATGCAGAAGCTCACCGGGCATGTAACTGCCCTGGGGCGTTTCATCTCCATGCTGGGGGAACGAGCGCTGCCCTTCTTCAAGCTGATGAAGAAAAAGGGTCCCTTCGAATGGACTGAAGAGGCCGACAAGGCATTCCAAGACCTCAAGAGGTACCTTACTAGTCCACCAGTGATGGTAGCTCCGCGTCCTCGGGAGCCCCTGGTGCTCTACCTTGCGGCCACCCCCTACTCCGCTAGCGCAGCCCTGGTAGCGGTCAGGGAGGAGCGTTGTGCCAAGGCCGCATCGACCGTCCGAACTGAAGCAAAGCAGAGCCAGGAGGGCCTCGCGAAGGCCGCAACCGCAGCTGGAAAGGAACAGCCGCAGCAGTAGAATGCACCTGGAGCAGGAGAGGCCTCTTCAGGCGACCAAGCACTGGGAGCTCCGTCGTCTCAAGATGTCGGGTTTCGGGTTCCGGCAGACCCTTGAGGTTTGAACACTGGGGTGCGTGCGGAGATCTCTCCCCTACCGATCTACGTCCGATCCTCTCGTGCGAACTAAGATGAAAATGATGAACAACACAAGAGACACAATGTTTATACTGGTTCGAGCCACCGTTGTGGTGTAATACCCTACTCCAGTGTGTGGTGTGGTGGATTGCCTCTGGGGCTGATGATGGACAGTACAAGGGAAGAATAGCCTCACGAGAGGTGTTCTTGAGCTGGTGCGATGAACTTCTAGGGTGAGTTCAGTCGCCTCTCTCTCTCTGCTGGGGTTCTACCAGATCTCTCCGGGGGTCTCTCTCTCCCCCCCTCTGCTCTGTGGTGGCTAGCTCTATTTATAGAGGCCCTGGGCCTCTCCCCAAATAATGAGCGGGAAGGGCGCCAACAATTGGCCATTTCAAGGGGGAACATGTAGTATAAGTTATCCTGACCAAAGGTGGTCTTTGGCTGCCAAAGGCACTGACGATGACGCCGTCTTGGGCTCCACGGTGACCTCCGTCCTGCCGTCCGGCTAGTCTTGGTCTTGTTGCACCGGAATGGTAACCTTTGCCTAATGCCTTGGCATGTGCTTGCCCCCTTTGCACCAAAGGGGAAACAAGGACACTGCGCAGGCCGGCGCCCGCCTGGCGCCCGCCTGGTCTCAATCGTCATGGCTTGCCTCACGGGTTCCTCGCGAGGTACCCCTGCCTTGATCTCTCCGCCTCCTCGCGAGCCTGCCTGATGAGGCTGCCTCCGAGGAAGCTTCCTATCTTCCGCCCCGCGAGGCTTGGCCCCTCGCGAGGGTCTTTGAGCTTGAGCTGATGAAGATGGGCCGCGCTGAGCCCCCGCTTGAGCCACGCCGCAGGCCGCAGGCAGGCAAGTCTGGGGACCCCCGTTCCCAGAACGCCTACAGTAGCCCCCGGGACCAAGGCGCGTGCGGGCTTGGCTTAGCAGAGAAGCGAAGGGGCAAGCACGAAGCACCGCAGGCCCTAACAGCCTGCGGCCTTGGGCGCCGCGTGGCGGTTGATTGGGGGTGGGCGTCTACACTTCCCACGACGCCTCGACAACTGCACGACTTGACAAGTCCCTGCATGCAAAGATATGGGTCATGATTACCTGAGGTCATGGTGCTCAGCGGTTGGCCTTCCCCGGCTATAAGTACGGGGCCACGTGAGCTTCGCCGGTTCACCCCTTTCTATCACTCCTCTTCTTCTTCCTCATCCTTGCTTCCTCTTGCGCCAATGGCACCGATCCACCGGTTTTCAGCTGAGGAGAAGGGAAAGGCCCCCAGAGAGGATCCTGACCCCCTCCTGCCAAAGAAGCGGCCAATCCTTTGTCACCGGGACGAAGACGCTTAGCAGGTGGTGTCGAGGCCGTCGTACAAGCGGCCGCCGCCTGGGTTTCCGCTGCCCTTGCACGCCCGCATCGTAGGCCCCAGGGGGGAGGGTGCCGAGCAACACCGACAGCGTCGCCGCTGATGCCGGTGAGTCACAGTGGTGCGCGTCGTCCCCCCTGGAGTCCACGCGGAGCGCTCCTCTCGCGAGCTTGTGCTTCATGCCGCCATGCCTCCAACTTCGTGGATCCGCCTTCCTCCCTCCTTTGCCTTCGAGATGCCGCCGAGCGGGGCCCTGGAGCTCTGGCTGTAGCACACCGACTATGGCACCCCTGCAACCGGAGCGGAGGTCGTGGTCGTCGCTTCGGGCAAGGTCTTCATGACCCGGGGCTGGGGTGAGATTTCCCGGGTCTGTCGCGCGGACGGCGCCTTGGTGATCCATCTTGAATACGACGGCGCCTCCTTGATGTTCTTCAAGGTCTTTGATGCAGAAGGACGCCGGCTGGAATGCTGCCCTAAGGGAAGCGGTAGTGGTGACGAACTGGCAAGGACCAGCCCCGCCCGTTGGTCCTCCTGCAGCTCCTCAGGTAGCGGCGGAGGGACTGCGGGCTTCAGCGGCTCCCCTGAACTCCTCGCGACCCCGGAGACGAGCGACGACAGCTACGAGCCTCCGAGCTCGCGCCGCGCTCGGAGTGAGGCAGCTGCATCGGGCCGCCGACGCCACTGATCTGGATGGGATTGGCGCCGGCACTAGGCAGCCCACTGTTGATGATGGCGTCGCCTGGGGAGGTGCTAGCAAGTAGCGTTCCTTAGGGTTAGCACCTTTTGTTCCCTGCAAGGAATTAAAGCAACACCCCGCTGGGGTATGTAAGGCGTCTGCCGTGCTTTTGTAATTACTATATCCTTAATATGAATTGGCATGAGGTGTCCGTTCTATTCTAGCTAAGCTCCCTCTTTCTATCCTCACGAGGACTTGGCGCTCTACGCTGACAGGTCCCAGTCCCCAGGCAAGCTTCAGCCGTCGCTGGTATGCCGGGTCGCAATGCCGTGGTCAAGGCCAGGAGGTGAGTGGCCCGAGGTCCGGTAAGAGCCCCCGAGTCGCGATGCTCGGGAGGTCCCCTTTAGCGCTCAAGCAATCCTTGTTGGGTGAGAAAGGAAGGTAGCTCGCCGTGACAGAGTTGCACTGGGCAGGGATTTAGCGTTGCGTTGGTCTAGCTTTTGCGACGGCGCGACTTATCTTGTGTGTCTGACGTAGTTCCTCGAAGAGGCGCCTAGCCCGAGAGGTGGTGGTCGAGGCACTGCTGGGTTAGGCCCTCGCGAGCTTCCTCCCACTCCCCCGCACTTTCCTTAACGCTCTACGTCCTCAGGTCCTGGCCCTCGAGCGAGCTCAGCCGCCGTTGGTATGACAGGTCGCAATGCCGTGGGTCAAGGCCAGGGGTGAGGGCTGGAGAGCCAGTAGGAGCCCATGAGTCGCGATGCTCAGGTACCCCCCTTTTAACGTGTAAGCGGTCCGTGCCGAAGAGAGGGAGAGAGAGCTCACGATGCCCCCAACGTTGCTCCTGGAGTAGGTCCTGCACACCAATCATGAGGAGAAACAAGGCCTGTCGTTACGATCGCCGGCCAACCTATGGTCACTCCAAGGGAGCGGTCAGGGCACTGAGGGCCTGGTTAGGTGGCGCCGTGCGGGGCTGCCGCGGCCATAGCTCGACCACTCAGGTTTATCAACGCTGCAGGGATGGACCCGTGCGCACGCGCCGTGCCAGAGCGAGCGGCTCTTCAAGTAGGCGTCGATCGAGTAGGTGATTAGGTCAGGTATGTTAAGCACATAGGAGGAAATCCAATTTCAAGCAAGCGCAGGTAAAAGCAACCACCGCTGGGTTGGGCCCGAGCGGTGTGGGGATGATGCAGCCCGAGGGGCGCCCCCAACAAGGTAAATAAAGAGCATAAATAAAATGGATACATGCCGCGGGGACGGACCCATGCGGCCTGGGAATGGTGCAGCCCTGTGGGCGCTCCCAGCTGAAAGTAGAACTCTGAAAGATGTCACCTGGTGCTACTGAAGATGAAGTGATGCTGAGGAAGTGAGCGATGCACGGTGAAGATGTCGGCCCTCGTGAGCCCCTAGGCCCAGGGGCCTCGGGAGGCTCTGGTGGCACGTGCAGGTCTTCGGGGACCATCGCCACCTCTGCCAGGACCGTGCGATGCCTGACCCCATGAGCCTCCAGAATGCTCCTCAACAGGCGCTGATGTGCGGCGACCGCGCTTGGCAGGCCAAAGGGCATGCGAACGTAGTTGTGGGCTGGTCCCACGCAGCGCCCTACGTCCGAAGGCCATAGGCGCTCCTGGGACGCAGCTCGGTTGAGCCCTGGTACGTCGACGCAAATGCGCAGTCCTCCATACTCGCCTGGATGTGGGGACACGGCAGGTAAGCGGAGGCTGCCGCACATGACTCTGGACTCTTGTAGCTCTTGGGTGTTCCTTGCGATGAACTCCTGAGGGTTTGGTCTCCTTTGACTTGTACCTTTCTGAGGGAAGCGTGCCTGAAAGCACCCTTCCAAGTGGTGCCCGAGTGCCTCCCCCGCGACCTTGGCAAGGTCGGTGGCTCTCCAAGAGAGAGCCCCCGAGCCCTGCCTGAGGAGGGTGCCGGGCGTGCCTTCCTATGCGCGAGAGGGCGGCGCTCCCTGATCGTGCGCGAATCCTGATGCAATACCTCTGGAGGTACCTACTTCCTTGTGGCTCTGGCCAGGTGAGGTCTTCTTCTTCTTAAGGGTCGCCTCAAGAGGCTTCCCGCTCCTGCGATCTGGGTCTTCGATTGTTGCGTCTTGGAACGCACGCTCGAGCGAGCACACTGCGTCCCTTTCTTCACAGGGTACGGTGATGACTCCACCGCTTCCTGGCATCTTGAGGACATTGTAACCATGGTGAGTCACTGCCATAAACTTGGCTAGGGCTGGATACCTGAGGATGGCGTTGTACGGCAGGCGGATGTGAGCGACGTCGAAGTCGATGAGCTCGGTGCGGTAGTTGTTGCGCTGCCCGAAGGTGACCGGAAGGCGAACCTACCCAATTGGAACAGTGGAACCATCGGTGACTCCTGAGAAAGGCTTGGCCGGCTGAAGCTGGTCGTATGGCACTTGGAGATTGTCGAACATCTCGACGGACAAGACGTTGAGTCCTGCTCCGCCATCGATGAGGGTCTTGGTGACCTGCACGTTGCTGATGACTGGGGAGCAAAGCATCGGGAGGACTCCGACCGTTGCCGCACACTTGAGCTGGTCTGCGGAACTGAATGTGATCGCGCACGAAGACCACCTGAGAGGGCGCATGGCCTCAAGCTTGGGAAGGACTGCATTCACCTCGCGAGCAAACTGCTTGAAGATGCGCTGTGAGGCTGGGGCCTGGGCGCCGCCCAGGATGCAAGCAATTGCACGCGGCTCTTGGAAGCCCCCAGCTCCATCGTCTTGGTGTTGGTCTTCGTTCCTCCTCGGTGGAGGCGGCAGAGGAGGAAGGCCTTCGTTGCGGTGGGGACGGTCCTCACGAGGCTGGTCCCTCCAGCCTCTCTCGCGAGGCTGGTCCTGCCAGTGGTCCTCACGAGGGCGGTCACGCCATCCCTGGCAAAGGCCACGGTCTTCCCATCGTCCACTGCCTCTTCCTCCTCCTCGACCATAGCCCCTGTCGTTGCGCTCTGGGCGTCGGCCGATTCGCCCATCTCGCACGGCTCTGAGCTCTTGACATTCATTGGTGTTGTGGGTGTGGAGGTCGTGGTACACGCAGTACCGTCCGCCCTTAGATGACTCAGGCTGATCCCTGCCTCGCTTGGTGTCCGATTCCGCTGCTAGCATGGCAGCCCCCTTGCGCTTCACGTCCTTGGCCTTGAGCTTCTTTTCTTCCGGGTCGGCTGCCGGGAGCTCGAGAAGGGAGAGACGCCCTTCCTCAGCCCTGGCACACATGGTCGCCAAGTTGAACAGCTCCAGGGATGTGCACAGGTCTTCATGGATTGCTAGCTCTTCCTTCATCTTGACGTCGCGCACGCTGTCGGAGAAGGCTGAGATGATGGCTTCTTCAGTCACCTTGGGGATCTTGAGGCGAGCGTAGTTGAAGCGCTGGATGTACTTCTGCAGGGTTTCTCCTGGCTGTTGCTTGATGCGGCGCAGGTCGCTCACAGCCGGGGGCCGATCGCGACTGCCCTAGAAGTTGGCGATGAAGCGGGTGCGCATCTCGCTCCAGGAGGAGATCGTGTCGGGTGCCAGGTTCAGGAGCCAGGTGCGGGCGCCGTCCTTGAGCGCCATGGGGAACTAATTCACCATGACCTTCTCGTCCCCGTTGGCGGCTACGATGCCCAGCTCGTAGAGCTGCAGGAACTCCGCGGGGTCCGCTATGCCATCATAGCAGGGAGGGAGGTCAGGCTTGAACTTGCCTGGCCACGTGACGCCGCGCAACTCAGGGGTGAAGGCGAGGCAGCCCACCGTGGCTACTGGCGCCCTTTGCTGGTGCTGGACTCGTTCTTGCGGGTCACCACGCGCCGCCACTGGGAGCAGCGCGGGGTTTTGTCGTGGAGGTGCTGGGGCGCAATCTTGGCGCGCCGGCGCTAGGAGCGCGCGAGCACCTTCCCGGGGACGTGGGATCTCTTGGCAGCTCCCTTCTTGCTGCGCTGGCATCGGAAGTGGAGGGTCTCGCCCTGGGGCTGCGCGGCTTGGAGCCAAGGCACCTTCTTGGGGAGGAGGCGGCGGAGGCGCCTCCTGGTCCTCGCCCCCTGCATGGGACGGAGGGCGAGGCAGCGAGAGGGACCGCAAGGGGGAGCCCCCTGCGGCACTGACGAGCTCGGTGATGTGGGCGAGCTAGTCCTCGTAGAGGTCGTTGACGGGGCGATAGTGCAGGAGCTCCCGCGCCAAGAGCAGTGAGGCGTGCACATCCATGGGTGCGCGACGGGCATGGGACGACAAGCGAGCTAGAGTCAGCGACATGGTGGCGGTGCGGCCATCCCGCTGCACCGAGGGGTGCTGGGACGAGGCCTGCTGCTCATTCCCCGTCGGGCCGGTGGCGGCGTTGGCGGCGGGCGACGGGGAACAACGAGGGGGGGCCGCCGACGGGCGCCGTCTGGGCGATGCGAGTGGCGTGAGAAGCCCGGTGCTCGGCGCGAGCCTGATGAGCGTCAGCCATGGACACGACGGAAGATCACACGCGAACAACGGAAGGAAGATTCTGGCGCACCCCTACCTGGCGCGCCAAATGTCGGGTTTCGGGTTCCGGCAGACCCTTCAGGTTCGAACACTGGGGTGCACGCGGAGATCTCTCCCCTACCGATCTACGTCCGATCCTCTCGTGTGAACTAAGAAGAAAATGATGAACAACACAAGAGACACAATGTTTATACTGGTTCGGGCCACCGTTGTGGTGTAATACCCTACTCCAGTGTGTGGTGTGGTGGATTGCCTGTGGGGCTGATGACGGACAGTACAAGGGAAGAACAGCCTCACGAGAGGTGTTCTTGAGCTGGTGCGATGAACTGCTAGGGTGAGTTCAGTTGCCTCTCTCTCTCTGCTGGGGTTCTACCAGATCTCTCCCGGGGTCTCTCTCTCTCCCCCTCTGCTCTGTGGTGGCTAGCTCTATTTATAGAGGCCCTGTGCCTCTCCCCAAATAATGAGCGGGAAGGGCGCCAACAATTGGCCATTTCAAAGGGGAACACGTAGTACAAGTTATCCTGACCAAAGGTGGTCTTCGGCTGCCAAAGGCACTGACGATGACGTCGTCTTGGGCTCCACGGTGACCTCCGTCCTGCCGTCCGGCTGGTCTTGGTCTCGTTGCACTGGAACGATAACCTTTGCCCGATGCCTTGGCCTGTTCTTGCCCCCTTTGCACGAAAGGGGAAACAAGGACACTGCGCAAACCGGCGCCCGCCTGGTCTCGATCGTCATGGCTTGCGTCACGGGTTCCTCGCGAGGTACCCCTGCCTTGATCTCTCCGCCTCCTCGCGAGCCTGCCTGATGAGGATGCCTTTGAGGAAGCTTCCTGTCGTACGCCCCGTGAGGCTTGGCCCCTCGCGAGGGTCTTTGAGCTTGAGCTGATGAAGATGGGCCATGCTGGGCCCCCGCTTGAGCCACGCTGCAGGCAGGCAAGTCTAGGGACCCCCGTTCCCAGAACGCCGACACAAGAGACGTCTCGACCTCTGGAGGACGCAGGCAGCGCCAGCACCCTCAACCTCGTCGAGCATCCCATGTACTTCGTCAGCACGGTGTTACGGGACGCAAGGGCACGGTATCCCATGCCTCAAAAACTCCTCATCGCGCTACTAGTGGCCTCACGCAAGCTGCGTCACTACTTCCAAGGACATCCCATCAAAGTCGTCTCAGCATACCCCTTGGAAAGAGTGCTCCGGAGCCCCAACTCAGCTGGAAGGGTTGCTGAATGGAACATCGAGCTATAGGCATTTCAGCTAGAATTCAGTATGATCAGAGTCATCAAGGGAGCCGCACTTGCGGATTTCGTGGCAGAATGGGCAGAAGCGCCGGGTCTCGAGGCAGGCGAGGACCGATCACTTTCCCCGGGAAGTGAAGCACCGGATGGCTGGGTCATGTACTTTGATGGGGCGTTCTCCCGACACGGTGCGGGAGCTCGCGCAGTGCTCGTATCCCCTACCGATCTACGTCCGATCCTCTTGTGCGAACTAAGATGAAAATGATGAACAACACAAGAGACACAATGTTTATACTGGTTCGGGCCACCGTTGTGGTGTAATACCCTACTCCAGTGTGTGGTGTGGTGGATTGCCTCTGGGGCTGATGATGGACAGTACAAGGGAAGAACAGCCTCACGAGAGGTGTTCTTGAGCTGGTGCGATGAACTGCTAGGGTGAGTTCAGTCGCCTCTCTCTCTCTCTGCTGGGGTTCTACCAGATCTCTTCGGGGGTCTCTCTCTCTCCCCCTCTGCTCTATGGTGGCTAGCTCTATTTATAGAGGCCCTGGGCCTCTCCCCAAATAATGAGCGGGAAGGGCGTCAACAATTGGCCATTTCGAAGGGGAACATGTAGTACAAGTTATCCTGACCAAAGGTGGTCTTCGGCTGCCAAAGGCACTGACGATGACGCCGTCTTGGGCTCCACGGTGACCTCCGTCCTGCCGTCCGGCTAGTCTTGGTCTCGTTGCACCGGAATGGTAACCTTTGCCTAATGCCTTGGCATGTGCTTGCCCCCTTTGCACGAAAGGGGAAACAAGGACACTGCGCAGGCCGGCGCCCGCCTGGCGCCCGCGTGGTCTCGATCGTCATGGCTTGCCTCACGGGTTCCTCGCGAGGTACCCCTGCCTTGATCTCTCCGCCTCCTCGCGAGCCTGCCTGATGAGGCTGCCTCTGAGGAAGCTTCCTGTCTTCCGCCCCGCGAGGCTTGGCCCCTCGCGAGGGTCTTTGAGCTTGAGCTGATGAAGATGGGCCATGCTGGGCCCCCGCTTGAGCCACGCCGCAGGCAGGCATGTCTGGGGACCCCCGTTCCCAGAACGCCGACACAAGAGACGTCTCGACCTCTGTAGGACGCAAGCTGCGCCAGCACCCTCAACCTCGTCGAGCATCCCGTGTACTTCGTCAGCACGGTGTTACGGGACACAAGGGCACGGTATCCCATGCCTCAAAAACTCGTCATCGCGCTACTAGTGGCCTCACGCAAGCTGCGCCACTACTTCCAAGGACATCCCATCAAAGTCATCTCAGCATACCCCTTGGAAAGAGTGCTCAGGAGCCCCAACTCAGCTGGAAGGGTTGCTGAATGGAACATCGAGCTATAGGCATTTCAGCTAGAATTCAATATGAGCAGAGTCATCAAGGGAGCCGCACTTGCGGATTTCGTGGCAGAATGGGCAGAAGCGCCGGGTCTCGAGGCAGGCGAAGACCGATCACTTTCCCTGGGAAGCGAAGCACCGGATGGCTGGGTCATGTACTTTGATGGGGCGTTCTCCCGACACGGTGCGGGAGCTCGCGCAGTGCTCGTATCCCCTACCCAGGACAAACTCTACTACGCCGTACAACTTTGCTTCCAGCACGGAGAAAAGGTCTCCAACAACATAGCAGAGTACAAAGGCCTAATAGCAGGCTTGAAGGACACAACTGCCTTAGGGGTGAAGCGCCTCATCATCAAGGGCGATTCGCAGCTCCTCGTCAACTTCTCCAACAAGATATACGAGCCAAAGGACGAGCACATGGAAGCCTACCTCGCTGAGGTTCACAAGATGGAGAAACAGTTCTGGGGGCTGGAGTTGCAGCATGTGCCTCGCGGCACCAATCAGGAGGCTGATGACATTGCCAAGAGGGCATCTAGGAGGCTGCCTCAGGAGCCTGGCGTCTTTGAGGAGCGGCTCTTCAAACCCTCGGCGGTGCCATCACTGTCGAGCACGGTGCAACCAAGGGAGGAGCTCCCTCAGCCGCCTGCCTCAGGAGCCCCGGTTTGCGGCCCAGCCTCAGGGGCACGCCTGCTCCTGGCGTTAGAGCCTCGGGAAGGGTGTTGGATCCCGGAGCTCAAGAACTACCTGATGCAGGGGGCTCTGCCGGAGAATGAGGAGGAAGCAGAGCGTGTGGCGCGGCAGGCCATGGCTTATTGCATCAGGGATGGAGAGCTCTACAGGAAGCGACCAAATGACATGTCCCTACGTTGCATCTCCCGAGAGCAAGGGAAGGAGCTACTGGCGGACATACACGGCGGAGACTGCGGGCACCACTCGTTGTCACGGACCCTCGTCGGCAAGGCGTTCCATAGTGGATTCTATTGGCCCACAGCGCTCAACGACGCCGTTGAGCTTGTGAAGGCTTGCGAGGCCTGCCAGTTTCACGCTAAGCAGATCCATCAGCCTGTGGGGGGTCTACAGACTATACCCCTCTCATGGTCGTTCGCAGTTTCGGGGCTGGACATTATGGGCCCATTTCCTCGGGCGCCAGGGGGCTATCGCTACCTCTATGTCGCCGTGGACAAATTCACCAAGTGGACTGAGGTGGAAGCCGTCCGCACAATCCCGGTAGGCTCAGCGGTCAAATTCATCAAGGGCCTCGTGAGCCAATTTGGGGTGCCCAACTGCATCATCACCGACAACGGTTCGCAATTCACCAGTAATCTCTTCAAAACGTATTGGGCTAACCTTGGAACACAGATATGCTACGCTTCGGTAGCACACCCCCGGAGCAACGGCCAGGCCGAGCGGGCCAACACGGAGGTCCTGAGGGGCCTCAAAGCCAGGACCTTCAAGAAGAAACTGGAAGCCTGCGGCAGGGGCTGGTACGATGAGCTCTAGTCCGTGTTGTGGTCAATCTGCACAACTGCGACCAAGCCGACTGGCGAGACCCTATTCTTCCTCGTCTACGGAGCAGAGGTTGTTCTCCCTCACGAGGTCAGGCGTCGCTCCGCACGGGTCCTGGCATTCGACAAGACGCAGCAGGACGCCATGCGGGGGACGGATCTCGTGCTGGGGGAGGAACACTGTCGAGAAGCCGCGCTGCGAGCGGCAAGGTATCAACAGGCGCTGCGACGATACCACTACCGCAACATCCGCCCTAGGACTCTTGAGGTAGGGGATCTCGTGCTCAGACGGGTTCTCTCCAGGGAGGGGCTGCACAAGCTCTCTCCCATGTGGGAGGGCCCATTCAAGGTTGTTCATGTTTCCAGGCCTGGCTCCGCGCGCTTGGAGACCACAGAGGGGGTACCCATCCAGAACGCGTGGAACATTCAACATCTCCGGAGGTTCTATCCCTGAGCGAGGCCTAGCGCCTAGGAAAGGCCCGGTGCCTGTGTAGAAGGCGAATGCCTGTGAAGCTGCTGCGTTTTGGGAAAGGCTCGGTGCCTGTGAAGAAGGCGAATGCCTGTGAAGCTGTTGCGTTTTGGGAAAGGCCCGGTGCCTGTGAAGAAGGCGAATGCTTGTGAAGCTACTGCATTTTGGGAAAGGCCCGGTGCCTGTGAAGAAGGCGAATGCCTGTGAAGCTGTTGCGTTTTGGGAAAGGCCCGGTGCCTGTGAAGAAGGCAAATGCCTATGAAGCTCGCCGCCCATGACACTCTCATGTAATAATGAGTGGGGCTGTATACGCCCCAGAGTCTCCGGAGTGCCGCCCTCGGGCCTCGGGGGCTCCTGCCCACGCCTAATGGCAGCACTTAGCTCCACGCTGGTGAGAAGACGTTGAAGACTAGAATAGGTGCCGGACGCGGCATTCCCATTTGCTTTCTACAGTTGGCTTGTTTATTCCCGTTTGTAGTTCTATTGGAGTTGCTGATGTTCCTGGCTTGTGACCCTTTGTCTTTCTCGCTCGCTTGCCTCGTTTTCTCTCGCACAAGTCTCGCGAGGGAGTCGCGGGCGCCCTCGCGAGTGTTTTCTGCCCTGATCATTTGGAGCTTTCCTATCCGAGTCCTCTGCGGGAGCACTCCTCCCCGTCCGTGCCCCACGGGCATCGCGACACGAGCGTAGGACCTAGGCCGATTGCCCCCACAGCCAAGACCGTAAGCTACCCCTCCTACTGATCCTTGCAGGGCACGAAGCGCACGACGAGGCCACAGCCTCGGGAGGCGAGGACCGCGCCAAGCCCCACCGAGCTAAAATAGTTCCCGCAAATGGGTGCGCGGCGCGGAAACACAGCGCAGAAATTGCGGAAACATCACGATGGTTAAACAGCAGCAGTTCTAACACGCCCCCGCGGGGCCCTACATTACTTTCTATTTCTATGCAGGATAAGAAAGAAAACAAAACGGGTGCGATTCGTCTTGCGCCAACCCACAGCGAAGGCTCGAGCTGCTCCTGGGGCTCAGGCGGATCCCTCCTCTCGCTTCACCGGGGCGCGACGGCAGGCTGACCCGCTACCTTCACCCAGGCGGGCGCGGCGGCGCTGGGGCTGGTCGCGGCCACCGCTGGAGGAGCTGCTGCCTGAGAGGGGGTCGCCGGAGCTCCGCGAACCCCGAGCACCGCCGCCTGTACGCCAGTCGCCATCTTCATCCTGGTCAGTGCCGGGGCTGGGCAGGTGGCCGCAGTCGTCGTCTTCAGGGCAGCACCCGGCACGGCGACCATCTTCCCCAAACACCCTCACGTAGAGGGTGGCATCGCCATCGAACTTGAAGTACAGGGTACACCACCGGCCCAGGACGCGCGCGCGGGCAAACATTTGCCAGCCGCGTATCAGAGCCCCGTTCCCAGAGATGGAGACCTCCAACGAAGCCCAGGAGGCCCTGCTGCAGCAGCTGTCTTCCTGGAGCCAGAAGCCGCACCGAGCGCTGGCCGGCAGTTCATCTACGAAGAAACGGGGGAGCTGGAGCCGGGTGCTGGATGGGTCTGCCGACCACACGACGAACTCCGGCAGCACCTCCGCAGAGCGAAAGCGTGGCCTAGGGGGACGCACGCCCACGATGTGCCCCCCGTCAGCAACCGGGCGCTCACCACCGTGCAGGGAACCGCCTCCATGGCCGCGGGAGGCTACCACGGGGACCGTGGTATACTTGCGAGGGCGGCCTCGGCCGCGCTTGGTCAAGGGGGGGTCAGGCCTTACCCGGGGGGCCTTTCCTTTCTCCGCGGCCGAGAATCTCTTTGGGGCCATGGGGACGGCGAGTAGCCAAGAAGAAGAAAAGGAGCAGCAAGAAGGGATGGATTGAAGGGGCTCGCCCAGCCCCGTACTTATAGCCGGAGGAGGCCAATCGCCGAGCACCACGATTGCAGGTAATCATGACCGGTTTCTCTGCATGCAGGGGCTTGTCAAGTCGTGCGGTCGCCGAGGCATTGTGGGGAAGCGCATACGCCCACGTCCAGTCAACCGCCACGCGGCGCCCAAGGCCGCAGGCTATTGGGGCCCATGGCGCTTCACGCTTGCCCCTTCGCTTCCCTGCTGGGCCAAGCCCGGGCACGCCTTGGGCCCGGGGGCTACTGTCAGCGTTCTGGGAACGGGGGTCCCCAGACTTGCCTGCGTGCGGCCTGCGGCGTGGCTCAAGTGGGGGCCCAGCGCGGCCCATCTTCATCAGCTCAAGCTCAAGACCCTCGCGAGGGCCAAGCCTCACGGGGCGGACGACCGGAAGCTTCCTCGGAGGCAGCCTCATTAGGCAGGCTCGCAAGGAGGCGGAGAGATCAAGGCAGAGGTACCTCACGAGGAACCAGTGACGCAAGCCATGAAAATCGAGACCAGGCGGGCGCCAGGCGGGCGTCGGCCTGCGCAGTGTCCTTGTTTCCCCTTTGGTGCAAAGGGGGCAAGCACATGCCAAGGCATCGGGCAAAGGTTGCCATTCCGGTGCAACGAGACCAAGACCAGCAGAGCGACATGATGGAGGTCACCGTGGAGCCCAAGATGGCGTCATCACTAGTGCTTTTGGCAGCCGAAGACCACCTTGGTCAGGATAACTTGTACTATATGTTCCCCTTCAAAATGGCCCATTGTTGGCGCCCTTCCCGCTCATTTTTGGGGAGAGGCCCAGCGCCTCTATAAGTAGAACTAGCCACACAGAGTAGAGGGGGATCCAGAAATCTGGTAGAGCCATAGCAGAGAAAGAGAGGCGACTGAACTCACCCTAGCAGTTCATCGCACCAGCTCAATAACACCTCTTGCGAGGTTGTTCTTCCCTTGTACTGTTCATCATCAGCCCCCTGAGGCAATCCACCACACCACACACTAGAGTAAGGTATTACACCACAACGGTGGCCCAAACCAGTATAAACCTCGTGTCCCTTGTGTTGTTCGTTGTTTCCAGCTTAGATCACGTGACGAGATTGGACGTAGATCGGTAGGGGAGAGACCTCCGTGCGCACCCCAGTGTTCGAACCTCAAGGGTCTGCCAGAACCCGAAATCCGACAAAGGCTTATAGTGATATGCATTACCGAGAGGGCCCAGAGATACCCTTTCCGATATTCGGAGTGACAAATCCTAATCTCAATCTATGCCAACTCAAAATACACCATCGGAGACACCTGTAGATCATCTTTATAGTCACCCAGTTATGTTGTGATGTTCGATAGCACACTAAGTGTTCCTCCGGTATTCGGGAGTTGCATGATCTCATAGTAAAGGAACATGTATAAGTTATGGAAAAAGCAATATCAACAAACTAAACGATCATCGTGCTAAGCTAACGGATGGTCAAGTCAATCACATCATTCTCTAATGATGTGATCCTGTTAATTGAGTGACAACTCATGTCTATGTTTAGGAAACATAACCATCTTTGATTCAACGAGCTAGTCAAGTAGAGTCATACTAGTGACACTCTGTTTGTCTATGTATTCACACATGTACTAAGTTTCTGGTTAATACAATTCTAGCATGAATAATAAACATTTATCATGATATAAGGAAATATAAATAACAACTTTATTATTGCTGCTAGGCCATATTTGCTTCAGTCTCCCACTTGCACTAGAGTCAATAATCTAGATTACATTGTAATGATTCTAAAACCCATGGAGTCTTGGTGCTGATCATGTTTTGCTCGTGAGAGAGGCTTAGTCAACGGGTCTGCAATATCCAGATCCGTATGTATCTTGCAAATCTCTATGTTTCCCTCCTTGACTTGATCGCAGATAGAATTGAAGCATCTCTTGATGTGCTTGGTTCTCTTGTGAAATCTGGATTCCTTTGCCAAGGCAAATACACCAGTATTGTCACAAAATATTTTCATTGGACCCGATGCACTAGGTATGACACCTAGATCGGATATGAACTCCTTCATCCAGACTCCTTCATTTCTTGCTGCCAAAGCAGCTATGTACTCCGCTTCACACGTAGATCCCTCCACGACGCTCTGCTTGGAACTGCACCAACTGACAACTCCACCATTTAATAAAAATACATGTCCGGTTTGTTACTTAGAGTCATCCGGATCACTGTCAAAGCTTGCATCGACATAACCGTTTACAACGAGCTCTTTATCACCTCCATAAACGAGAAACATATCCTTAGTCATTTTTAGGTATTTCAGGATGTTCTTGACCGCTATCTAGTGATCCACTCCTGGATTACTTTGGTACCTCCCTGCTAAACTAATAGCAAGGCACACATCAGGTCTGATACACAGCATTGCATACATGATAGAACCTATGGCTTAAGCATAGGGAACACCTTCCATTTTCTCTCTATCTTCTGAAGTGGTCGGGCATTGAGTCTGACTCAACTTCACACCTTGTAACACAGGCAAGAACCCTTTGTTTGCTTGATCCATTTTGAACTTCTTCAAAACTTTATCAAGGTATGTGCTTTGTGAAAGTCCAATTAAGCGTCTTGATCTATCTCTATAGATCCTGATGCCCAATATATAAGCAGCTTCACTGAGGTCTTTCATTGAAAAATTCTTATTCAAGTATCCTTTTATGCTATTCAGAAATTCAGTATCATTTCTGATCAACAATATGTCATCTACATATAATATCAGAAATGCTACAGAGCTCCCACTCACTTTCTTGTAAATACATGCTTCTCCAAAAGTCTGTATAAAACCATATGCTTTGATCAAATTATCAAAGAGTATATTCCAACTCCGAGAGGCTTGCACCAGTCCATAAATGGATCGCTGGAGCTTGCACACTTTGTTAGCACCTTTTGGATCGACAAAACCTTCCGGTTGCATCATATACAACTCTTCTTTAAGATATCCATTAAGGAATGCAGTTTTAACATCCATTTGCCAAATTTCATAATCATAAAATGCGACAATTTCTAACATGATTCGGACGGACTTAAGCATCGCTATGGGTGAGAAGGTATCATCGTAGCCAACTCCTTAAACTTGTCGAAAACCTTTTGCAACAAGTCGAGCTTTGTAGACAGTAACATTACCGTCAGCGTCAGTCTTCTATTTGAAGATCCATTTATTCTCTATGGCCTGGCGATCAACGGGCAAGTCAACCAAAGTCCACACTTTGTTCTCATACATGGATCCCATCTCAGATTTCATGGCCTCAAGCCATTTTGTGGAATCTGGGCTCATTATCGCTTCCTCATAGTCCGTAGGTTCGTCATGGTCAAGTAACATGACCTGCAGAACAGGGTTACCATACCACTCTGGTGCGGATCTTACTCTGGTTGACCTACGAGGTTCGGTAGTAACTTGATTTGAAGTTTCATGATCATCATCATTAGGTTCCTCACTTACCGGTGTAGGAATCACTGGAACTGATTTCAGTGATGAACTATTTTCCAAATTGCAATAAGGGAGTAGGTACAATTACCTCATCAAGTTCTACTTTCCTCCCACTCACTTCTTTCGAGAGAAACTCCTTCTCTAGAAAGGATCTATTCTTAGCAACGAATGTCTTGCCTTCGGACCTGTGATAGAAGGTGTGCCCAATAGTCTCCTTTGGGTATCCTATGAAGACACATTTCTCCAATTTGGGTTCAAGCTTATCAGGTTGAAGTTTCTTCACATAAGCATCGTAGCCCCAAACTTTAAGAAACGACAACTTGGGTTTCTTGCCAAACCACAGTTCATAAGGTGTCGTCTCAACGGATTTAGACGGTGCTCTATTAAACGTGAATGCAGCTGTCTATAAAGCATAACCCCAAAATAATAGCGGTAAATCAGTGAGAGACATCATAGATCGCACCATATCTAGTAAAGTGCGATTACGACGTTCGGACACACCATTACGCTGTAGTGTTCCTGGTGGCGTGAGTTGCGAAACTATTCCGCATTGTTTCAAATGAATACCAAACTCGTAACTCAAATATTCTCCTCCATGATCAGATCATAGAAACTTTATTTTATTGTTACGATGATTTTCCACTTCACTTTCAAATTCTTTGAACTTTTCAAATGTTTCAGACTTATGTTTCATTAATTAGATATACCCATATCTGCTAAATCATCTGTGAAGGTGAGAAAATAACGATATTTGCCGCGAGCCTCAATGTTCATTCGATCACATACATCAGTATGTATGATTTCCAATAACTCCGTTGCTCGCTCCATCGTTCCGGAGAACGAAGGTTTAGTCATCTTGCCCATGAGGCATGGTTCGCAAGTATCAAGTGATTCATAATCAAGTGATTCTAGAAGTCCATCAGAATGGAGTTTCTTCATGCGCTTTACACCAATATGACCCAAATGCCAGTGCCACAAATAAGTTGCACTATCATTATCAACTTTGCATCTTTTGGCTTCAATACTATAAATATATGTGTCACTACTATCAAGATTTAGTAAAAATAGACCACTCATCAAGGGTGCATGACCATAAAAGATATTACTCATGTAAATAGAACAACCATTATTCTTCGATTTAAATGAATAACTGTCTCGCATCAAACAAGATCCATATATAATGTTCATGCTCAACGCTGGCACCAAATAACAATTATTTAGGTATAAAACTAATCCCGAAGGTAGACCTAGAGGTAGTGTGCAGATGGCGATCACATCGACTTTGGAACCATTTCCCACACGCATCGTCACCTCGTCCTTAGCCAATCTTCAAATAATCCGTAGCCCCTGTTTCGAGTTGCAAATATTAGCAACTGAACCAGTATCAAATACCCAGGCACTACTACAAGCATTAGTAAGGTACACCTCAATAACATGTATATCAAATATACCTTTCACTTTGCCATCCTTCTTCTCCGCCAAATACTTGGGGCAGTTCCGCTTCCAGTGACCAGTCCCTTTGCAGTAGAAGCACTCAGTTTCAGGCTTAGGTCCAGACTTGGGTTTCTTCACTTGAGCAGCAACTGGCTTGCTATTCTTCTTGAAGTTCCCCTTTTCCCTTTACCCTTTTTCTTGAAACTAGTGGTCTTGTTGACCATCAACACTTGATGCTCCTTCTTGATTTCTACCTCCGCAGCCTTTAGCATTGCGAAGAGCTCAGGAATCATCTTATCCATCCCTTGCATATTATAGTTCATCACGAAGCTCTTGTAGCTTGGTGGCAGTGATTGAAGAACTCTGTCAATGACACTATCATCAGGGAGATTAACTCCTAGCTGAGTCAAGTGGTTGTGGTACCCAGACATTGTAAGTATATGTTCACTGACAGAACTATTATCCTCCATTTTGCAGCTGTAGAACTTATTGGAGACTTCATATCTCTCAAGCCGAGCATTTTGCTTGAAATATTAACTTCAACTCCTGGAACATCTCATATGCGCCATGACATTCAAAACGTCGTTGAAGTCCCGGTTCTAAGCCGTAAAGCATGGCACACTGAACTATCGAGTAGTCATCAGCTTTGCTCTGCCAGGTATTCATAACATCTGGCGTTGCTCCTGCAGCGGGTTTGTCACCTAGCGGTGCTTCCAGGATGTAATTCTTCTGTGCAGCAATGAGGATAATCCTCTATTGGGGAACGCAGTAATTTCAAAAAAATTCCTACGCACACGCAAGATCATGGTGATGCATAGCAACGAGAGGGAAGAGTGTCGTCCACGTACCCTCGTAAATCGTAAGCGGAAGCGTTATGACAACGCGGTTGATGTAGTTGTATGTCTTCACGATCGACCGATCCCTAGTACCGAACGTACGACACCTCCGCGATCTGCACATGTTCAGCTCGGTGACGTCCCGCGAACTCACGATCCAGTAGAGCTTCGAGGGAGAGTTTCGTCAGCACGACGGCGTGATGACAGTGATGATGATGTTACCGGAACAGGGCTTCGCCTAAGCACCTCTACGATATAACCGAGGTGGATTATGGTGGAGGGGGGCACCGCACGCGGCTAAAAGATCAACTGATCAACTTGTGTGTCCATGGGGTGCCCCCTCCCCCGTATATAAAGGAGTGGAGGAGGGGGGAGGCCGGCCCTCTCTATGGCACGCCCTGGGGGAGTCCTACTCCCTCCGGGAGTAGGATTCCCCCCTTTCCTAGTAGAAGTAGGAGCCCTTCCAAGTAGGAGTAGGAAAGGAATGAAGGAGGAGAGAGGGAGGAAGGAAAGGGGGCCGGCCTCCCTCCCAATTCGGATTGGGCTTGGGGATATGCCTCCCTCTTTTCCCTTCCCTCTCCTCTATTCCACTAAGGCCCAATAAGGCCCATATACTCCCCGGGGGGTTCCGGTAACCTCCCCGTACTCCGGAAAAATGCTCGAACCACTCGGAACCATTCTGATGTCCAAATATAGGCTTCCAATATATCGATCTTTACGCCTCGACCATTTTGAGACTCGTCGTCATGTCCCTGTTCAAATCCGGGACTCCGAACTACCCTCGGTACATCAAAACACACAAACTCGTAATACCGATCGTCATCGAACGTTAAGTGTGCGGACCCTACGGGTTCGAAAACTATGTAGACATGACCGAGACTCATCTCCGGTCCATAACCAATAGCAGAACCTGGATGCTCATATTGGTTCCTACATATTCTACGAAGATCTTTATCGGTCAAACCGCATAACGGTATACGATGTTCCCTTTGTCATCTGTATGTTACTTGCCCGAGATTCAATCGTCGGTATCTCAATACCTAGTTCAATATCATTATCGGCAAGTCTCTTTACTCGTTCCGTAATGCTACATCCCGTAACTAAATCATTAGTCACATTGCTTGCAAGACTTATAGTGATGTGCATTACCGAGAGGGCCCAGAGGTACCTCTCCGACAATCAGAGTGAAAATCCGAATCTCGATCCATGCCAACTCAACAAACACCATCGGAGACACCTTTAGAGTACCTTTATAATCACCCCGTTACGTTGTGACGTTTGGTAGCACATAAAGTGTTCCTCCGGTATTCGGGAGTTGCATGATCTCATAGTCATAGGAACAAGTATAGTTATGGAGAAACCAAAAGCAACAAACTAAACGATCATCGTGCTAAGCTAACGGATGGGTCAATCAACCACTTCATTCTCTAATGATGTGATCCCGTTAATCAAATGACAACTCATGTCTATGGTTAGGAAACATAACCATCATTGATTCAACGAGCTAGTCAAGTAGAGGCAAACTAGTGACACTCTGTTTGTCTATGTATTCACACATGTACTAAGTTTCCGGTTAATACAATTCTAGCATGAATAATAAACATTTATCATGATATAATGAAATATAAATAACAACTTTATTATTGCCTCTAGGGCATATTTCCTTCAGTCTCCCACTTGCACTAGACTCAATAATCTAGATTACATTGTAATGATTCTAACACCCATGGAGTCTGGGTGCTAATCATGTTTTGCTCATGAGAGAGGCTTAGTCAACGGGTCTGCAACATTCAGATCCGTATGTATCTTGCAAATCTCTATGTCTCCCTCCTTGACTTGATCGCGGATGGAATTGAAGCATCTCTTGATGTGCTTGGTTCTCTTGTGAAATCTGGATTCCTCTGCCAAGGCAATTGCACCAGTATTGTCACAAAATATTTTCATTGGACCCGATGCACTAGGTATGACACCTAGATCGAATATGAACTCCTTCATCTAGACTCCTTCATTTGTTGCTTCCGAAGCAGCTATGTATTTCGCTTCACACGTAGATCTCGCCATGACGCTCTGCTTGGAACTGCACCAACTGACAGCTCCACCATTCAATAAAAACATGTATCCGGTTTGTGACTTAGAGTCATCTGGATCAGTGTCAAAGCTTGCATGCCTGCAGGTCGACTCTAGAGGATCCCCGGGTACCGAGCTCGAATTCGCCCTATAGTGAGTCGTATTACAATTCACTGGCCGTCGTTTTACAACGTCGTGACTGGGAAAACCCTGGCGTTACCCAACTTAATCGCCTTCTACACTTATAGCAAGGCACACATCAGGTCTGGTACACAGCATTGCATACATGATAGAACCTATGGCTTAAGCATAGGGAACACCTTCCATTTTCTCTCTATCTTCTGCAGTGGTCGGGCATTGAGTCTGACTCAACTTCACACCTTGTAATACATGCAAGAACCCTTTCTTTGCCTGATCCATTTTGAACTTCTTCAAAACTTTATCAAGGTATGTGCTTTGTGAAAGTCCAATTAAGCGTCTTGATCTATCTCTATAGATCTTGATGCCCAATATATAAGCAGCTTCACCGAGGTCTTTCATTGAAAAATTCTTATTCAAGTATCCTTTTATGCTATTCAGAAATTCAGTATCATTTCCGATTAACAATGTGTCATCTACATATAATATAGAAATGCTATGGAGCTCCCACTCACTTTCTTGTAAATACAGGCTTCTCCAAAAGTCTGTATAAAACCATATTCTTTGATCACACTATCAAAGCGTATATTCCAACTCTGAGAGGCTTGCACATTCCATAAATGGATCGCTGGAGCTTGCACACTTTGTTAGCACTTTTTGGATCGACAAAACCTTGTGGTTGCATCATATACAACTCTTATTTAAGATATCCATTAAGGAACGTTGTTTTGACATCCATTTGCTAAATTTCATAATCATAAAATGCGGCAATTGCTAACATGATTCGGACGGACTTAAGCATCGCTATGGGTGAGAAGGTCTCATCGTAGTCAACTCCTTGAACTTGTCGAAATCCTTTTGCAACAAGTCGAGCTTTGTAGACAGTAACATTACCGGCAGCGTCAGTCTTCTTCTTGAAGATCCATTTATTCTCTATGGCCTACCGAGCATCGGCCAAGTCAACCAAAGTCCACACTTTGTTCTTATACATGGATCCCATCTCAGAATTCATGGCTTCAAGCCATTTTGCGGAATCTGGGCTCATCATCGCTTCCTCATAGTTCGTAGGTTTGTCATGGTCAAGCAACATGACTTCCAGAATAGGATTACCATACCACTCTCGTGCGGATCTTACTCTGGTTGACCTACGAGGTTCGGTAGTAACTTGATTAGAAGTTTCATCATTAGCTTCCTCGCTTACTGGTGTAGGAATCACTGGAACTAATTTCAATGATGAACTACTTTCCAATAAGGGAGAAGATACAATTACCTCGTCAAGTTCTACTTTCCTCCCACTCACTTTTTTTGAGAGAGACTCCTTCTCTAGAAAGGATCCATTCTTAGCAACGAATATCTTGCCTTCAGATCTGTGATAGAAGGTGTACCCAACAGTTTCCTTTGGGTGTCCTATGAAGACACATTGTTTGGGTTCGAGCTTATCAGGTTGAAGCTTTTTCACATAAGCATCGTAGCCCCAAACTTTAAGAAACGACAACTTGGGTTTCTTACCAAAACACAGTTCATGTGGTGTCGTCTCAACGGATTTAGATGGTGCCCTATTTAACGTGAATGCAGCTGTCTCTAAAGCGTAACCCCAAAACGATAGCGGTAAATCAGTGAGACATCATAGATCGCACCATATCTTGTAAAGTACGATTACGACATTCGGACACACCATTACGCTGTGGTGTTCTAGGTGGCGTGAGTTGCGAAACTATTCCGCATTGTCTCAAATGAAGTCCAAACTCATAACTCAAATATTCGCCTCCACGATTAGATCGTAGAAACTTGACTTTCTTCTTACCATGATTTTCCACTTCACTCTGAAATTCTTTGAACTTTTCAAATGTCTCAGACTTATGTTTCATTAAGTAGATATACCCATATATGCTCAAATCACCTGTGAAGGTGAGAAAATAACGATACCCACCGCTGATACGTCTCCAACGTATCTATAATTTTTGATTGTTCCATGCTATTATATTATCTGTTTTGGATGTTTATGGGCTTTATTATACACTTTTATATTATTTTTGGGACTAACCTATTAACCGGAGGCCCAACCCAAATTGCTGTTTTCTTGCCTATTTCAGTGTTTCGAAGAAAAGGAATATCAAACGGAGTCCAAACGGAATGAAACCTTCGGGAGAGTTATTTTTGGAACGGAAGCAATCCAGGAGACTTGGAGTAGACGTCAGGGAAGCTTCGAGGAGGCCACAAGGCAGGGAGGCGCGTCTGCCCCCCTTGGGTGCGCCCCCACCCTCGTGGGCCCCTCGTGGCTCCCCTGACTGACTTCTTTCGCCTACATATATCAATATACCCTAAAAACATCGATGAGAAGAATAGACCGGGAGTTCCGCCGCCAGAAGCCTCTGTAGCCACCGAAAACCAATCTAGACTCATTCTGGCACCCTGCCGGAGGGGGGAATCCCTCTCCGGTGGTCATCTTCATCATCCCGACGCTCTCCATGACGAGGAGGGAGTAGTTCACCCTCGGTGCTAAGGGTATGTACCAGTAGCTATGTGTTTGATCTCTCTCTCTCTCTCGTGTTCTTGAGTTGGCACGATCTTGATGTATCGCGAGCTTTGCTATTATAGTTGGATCTTATGATGTTTCTCCCCCTCTACTCTCTTGTGATGAACTCAGTTTTCCCTTTGAAGTTATCTTATCGGATTGAGTCTTTAAGGATTTGAGAATACTTGATGTATGTCTTGCATGTGCTTATCTGTGGTGACAATGGCTATCATGTGATCCACTTGATGTATGTTTTGGTGATCAACTTGCGATTTCCGTGACCTCGTGAACTTATGCATAGGGGTTGGCACACGTTTTCGTCTTGACTCTCAAGTAGAAAATTTGGGGCATTCTTTGAAGTTCTTTGTGTTGGCTGAATAGATGAATCTGAGACTGTGTGATGCATATCGTAGAATCATACACATGGATACTTGAGGTGACATTGGAGTATCTAGGTGACATTAGGGTTTTGGTTGATTTGTGTCTTAAGGTGTTATTCTAGTACGAACTCTATGATAGATCGAACGGAAAGAATAGCTTTGTGTTATTTTACTACGAACTCTTGAATAGATCGATCAGAAAGGATAACTTTGAGGTGGTTTCGTACCCTACCATAATCTCTTCTTTTGTTCTCCGCTATTAGTGACTTTGGAGTGACTCTTTGTTGCATGTTGAGGGATAGATATATGATCCAATTATGTTATTATTGTTGAGAGAACTTGCACTAGTGAAAGTATGAACCCTAGGCCTTGTTTCCTAGCATTGCAATACCGTTTACGCTCACTTTTACCACTTGTTACCTTTCTGTTTTTATATTTTCAGATTACAAAAACCTATATCTACGATCCATATTGCACTTGTATCACCATCTCTTCGCCGAACTAGTGCACCTATACAATTTACCATTGTATTGGGTGTGTTGGGGACACAAGAGACTCTATGTTATTTAGTTGCAGGGTTGCTTGAGAGAGACCATCTTCATCATACGCGCCCACGGATTGATAAACCTTAGGTCATCCACTTGAGGGAAATTTGCTAATGTCCTACAGATCTCTGCACTTGGAGGCCCAACAATGTCTACAAGAAGAAGGTTGTGTAGTAGACATCAAGCTCTTTTCTGGTGCCGTTGCCGGGGAGGTGAGTGCTTGAAGGTACATCTTTAGATCTTGCAATCAAATCTTTTAGTTTCTTGTTTTATCACTAGTTTAGTTTATAAAAGAAAATTACAAAAAAATGGAATTGAGTTTGCCTCATATGCTTCATCTTTTTAATATCTTTCGTGAGAATGATGGAAAGGAAAATTGTGCTCAAATGCTAGAAGAAGTCTCTAAAATGTTTGGCACTAAATCTTTGAATGATGAGCATGATTGCAATGTTGTTAGTATGAACTCCTTGAATATCCATAGTACTAATGATGATTGCACTAGTCATAATGAAAATGTCTCTTATAAGCATGTCAATTTTTGTGGAGTGCATAGAATTTGCAAGTACACACCAAATAGGGAAGATAGATTTTGCAAGAGGCATAAGTATTTGTAAACTAAATGGTTGCAAGAAATACTAGATGTTTGTGCTGAAATTTAAAATTTCTTCACCATACTTGTGAACTTTGCAATGAACATGGTCATTTAAATATCAAATGCAAATTGTTTCATGATCGTATCGCGTCCAAAAATTGTGATGATTTGATTTCGCTTGCACATCATAATGAACTTAGTTTGCTTTTGGGTTATGAAGAAATGAAACATATAACTAAGCATATTCCATAATATAACCTTGAGAAATTCCTTGATATTGATCTAGAAGAAATTTTTATGTACTGTGCGGTGAATTGCATTGAAAATCCTTATATTGCCAATTACATAAAGAAAAGAAAATAAATAGAGGATGAAGAGAATACTAATGAAAGGGTAGGGGCTTCCCAATATCCTCCTATTATTTCTTATGATGAATCAGGTAAGGAGGAGGAGCCTTCTATTCAGCCAATCTCATTAATAAGGAGCTCCGAAAAGAGGATTAAACCCACACATAATGTGAAGAAGAAAACAAAAGACGGAGAAGTAAAGGTAAAGAGGTATCCCTCCCAAATGATGTTGCCCCTGTTACTCATTGTGATGATGATAATTGCTATACTATTGGTGCTATCCATACTATTAATGATGAGAGTGATTATGCTTATGATATGAAAAGGCCCAAGCTTGGGGATGCTATGTTTGATGAGAATGACATGTTTGAGAATATATTTGCTGCAATTAATGTTTGTCCCAAGCTTGGGGATGCTATCTTTAATGAAGATGATATTTCTAGCCTCCCAAGTTTTGATATGCAAATTTGTTATGATGATAGCATGCCTCCTACTTATGATGATTATATTGATGAAAGTGGGTTTGGAAGAGTGTCAACTTTAGGAAGTAATGACCCCATTATTTTGGAGGATGTTGAATCTTATTGTGATAATTATGAAAGTGGATTTGGAGAGGTCATGACTTTATTTAGTAATGATTCCACTATCTTGGAAGAGGTTTCAATTGATTATGATGAGAACAAAGTTGCTACCTATGATGATTATTGTGATGACACTTATGCTATAAAAAGTAGTGATGATTGTATTTATAAAACTTGTAATGATTATGATTACCCTTTTCTGAACATTACTCCTTTAATGTGGAAACAATTTATAGTATTCGAGTCTCTTATGATACACCCACTATTCTGAATGAGAAGAATTTTGCTTATGTGGAGAGTAGTAAATTTTCTATGCTTGTAGATCATGATAAGAATGCTCTATGTGATGGTTATATTGTTGAATTCATTCATGATGCTACTGAAAATTACTATGAGGGGGAAACATATGCTTGTAGGAATTGCAATAATATCAAGTTTCCCCTCTATGTGCTTAAAGTTTTGAAGTTATGCTTGTTTTGCCTTCCTATGCTAGTTGATTATTGTTCCCATAAGTTGTTTGCTCACAAAATCCCTATGCATAGGAAGTGGGTTAGACTTAAATGTGCTATCCATATTCTTCATGATGCTCTCTTTATGTTACAATTCTTATCTTTTATGTGAGCATCATTGAAATCATCATGCCTAGCTAGGGGCGTTAAACAATAGCGCTTGTTGGGAGGCAACCCAATTTTATTTTTGTTCCTTGCTTTTTGCTCCTGTTTAGTAATAAACAATTTATCTAGCCTCTGTTTAGATGTGGTTTTATGTTTTAATTAGTGTTTGTGCCAAGTAGAACCTTTGGGAAGACTTGGGGAAAGTCTTTGCAATCTTGCTGTAAAAACAGAAACTTTAGCGCTCACGAGATTTGCTGCCATATTTTACTGAAGAGTGATATTAAGTTGATTCTTTTTGCAGATGATTAATAGATAAATTCTTCACGTCCAGAATTATTTTTTAGAATTTTTGGGGTTCCAGAAGTATACGTTTGATCCAGATTACTACAGACTGTTCTGTTTTTGACAGATTCTATGTTCTATGTGTTGTTTGCTTATTTTGATGAATCTATGAGTAGTATCGGAGGGTATGAACCATAGATGAGTTGGAATACAGTATATATTACACCAATATGAATTCAGAATTAGTTCACAATAGTACCTAATTGGTGATTTATTTTCTTATACTAACGGAGCTTACGAGTTTTCTGTTAAGTTTTGTGTTGTGAAGTTTTCAAGTTTTGGGTAAAGATTCGATGGACTATGGAATAAGGAGTGGCAAGAGCCTAAGATTGGAGATGACCAAGGCACCCCAAGGTAATATTCAAGGACAACCAAGATCCTAAGCTTGGGGATGCCCCAGATGGCATCCCCTCTTTCGTCTTCGTTCATCCGTAACTTTACTTGGAGCTATATTTTTATTCACCACATGATATGTGTTTTGCTTGGAGCGTCATTTTATTTTATTTTGTTTTGCTTGCTGTTTGAATAAAATACCAAGATCTGAAATTATTAAATGTTAGAGAGTCTTCACATAGTTGCATAATTATTCGACTACTCATTGATCTTCACTTATATCTTTCTGAGTAGTTTGTTGTTTGCTCTAGTGCTTCACTTATATCTTTTTAGAGCACGGCGGTGGTTTTATTTTGAAGAAATTGTTGAACTCTCATGCTTCACTTATATTATTTTGAGAGTCTTTTAGAACAGCATGGTAGTTTGCTTTGGTTATGAGTTTAGTCCTAATATGATAGGCATCCAAGAGGGGTATAATAAAAACTTTCATATAAAGTGCATTGAATACTATGAGAAGTTTGATACTTGATGATTGTTTTGAGATATGAAGATGGTGATATTAGAGTCATGCTAGTTGAGTAGTTGTGAATTTGACAGATACTTGTGTTAAAGTTTATGATTCCCGTAGCATGCACGTATGGTGAACCATTACGTGATGAAGTCGGAGCATGATTTATTTATTGATTGTCTTCCTTATGAGTGGCGGTCGGGGACGGGCGATGGTCTTTTCCTACCAATCTATCCCCCTAGGAACATGTGCGTAATACTTTGTTTCGATAACTAATAGATTTTTGCAATAAGTATGTGAGTTCTTTATGACTAATGTTGAGTCCATGGATTATACGCACTCTCACCCTTCCACCATTGCTAGCCTCTCTAGTATCGCGCAACTTTCGCCGGTACCATAAACCCATCATATACCTTCCTCAAAACAGCCACCATACCTACCTATTATGGCATTTCCCTAGCCATTCTGAGATATATTGCCATGCAACTTTCCACCTTTCCGTTATTATGACACGCTTCATCATTGTCATATTGCTTGCATGATCATGTAGTTGACATCGTATTTGTGGCAAAGCCACCATTCATAATTCTTCATACATGTCACTCATGCATCATTGCACATCCTGGTACACCGCCGGAGGCATTCACATAGAGTCATATTTTGTTCTAAGTATTGAGTTGTAGTTCTTGAGTTGTTTTTTCTGAAAAGGGGGAGCTCCCCGGCCTCTGCATCAGAACGATGCATACGGCCACCTTAATAAATATCAAATAAGTTCAACAAGGTCTTGCAATCTCAAACAAAATAAATAAGAGCTCACAAAGAGTAAATTAAAGTGTGATGGTCATCATTATTAGAGCATTGTCCCATGTGAGGAAAGGATGATGGAGACTATGATTCCCCCACAAGTCGGGATGAGACTCCGGACGAAAAAAAGAGGCCATAAAAAAGAGAAAAGGCCCAAATAAAAAAATAAAAAATAAAAAAATTGAAAAAAATGAGAGAAAAAGAGAGAAGGGGCAATGCTACTATCCTTTTACCACACTTGTGCTTCAAAGTAGCACCATGATCTTCATGATAGAGAGTCTCCTATGTTGTCACTTTCATATACTAGTGGGAATCTTTCATTATAGAACTTGGCTTGTATATTCCAATGATGGGCTTCCTCAAAATGCCCTAGGTCTTCGTGAGCAAGCGAGTTGGATGCACACCCACTTAGTTTCTTTTTGAGCTTTCATACACTTATAGCTCTAGTGCATCTGTTGCTTGGCAATCCCTACTCACTCACATTGATATGTATTGATGGGCATCTCCATAGCCCGTTGATATGCCTAGTTGATGTGAGACCATCTTATCCTTTTTGTCTTCTCCACAACCACCATTCTATTCAACCTATAGTGCTATGTCCATGGCTCATGCTCATGTATTGCGTGAAGATTGAAAAAGTTTGAGAACATCAAAAGTATGAAACAATTGTTTGGCTTGTCATCGGGGTTGTACACGATTTAAATATTTTGTGTCATGAAGATAGAGCATACCAGACTATATGATTTTGTAGGGATAGCTTTCTTTGGCCATGTTATTTTGAGAAGATATGATTACTTTGTTAGTATGCTTGAAGTATTATTATTTTTATGTCAATATTAAACTTTTCTCTTGAATCTTTCGGATCTGAATATTCTAGCCACAATAAATAGAATTACATGGATAAATATGTTAGGTAGCATTCCACATCAAAAATTCTGTTTTTATCATTTACCTACTCGAGGACGAGCAGGAATTAAGCTTGGGGATGCTGATACGTCTCCAACGTATCTATAACTTTGATTGTTCCATGCTATTATATTATCTGTTTTGGATGTTTATGGGCCTTATTATACACTTTTATATTATTTTTGGGACTAACCTATTAACCGGAGGCCCAGCCCAAATGGTTGTTTTCTTGCCTATTTCAGTGTTTCGAAGAAAAGGAATATCAAATGGAGTCCAAACGGAATGAAACCTTCGGGAGAGTTATTTTTGGAACAGAAGCAATCCACGAGACTTGGAGTAGACGTCAGGGAAGCTTCGAGGTGGCCACGAGGCAGGGCGGCGCCCCTGCCCCCCTTGGGTGCGCCCTCACCCTCGTGGGCCCCTCGTGGCTCCCCTGACCAACTTCTTTCGCCTATATATATCAATATACCCTAAAAACATCGAGGAGCAGAATAGATCGGGAGTTCCGCCGCCGGAAGCCTCTGTAGCCACCGAAAACCAATCTAGACCCGTTCGGGCACCCTGCGGGAGGGGGGAATCCCTCTCCGGTGGTCATCTTCATCATCCCGGCGCTCTCCATGACGAGGAGGGAGTAGTTCACCCTCGGGACTAAGGGTATGTACCAGTAGCTATGTGTTTGATCTCTCTCTCTCTCGTGTTCTTGAGTTGGCACGATCTTGATGTATCGCAAGCTTTGCTATTATAGTTGGATCTTATGATGTTTCTCCCCCTCTACTCTCTTGTGATGAATTGAATTTTCCCTTTGAAGTTATCTTATCGGATTGAGTCTTTAAGGATTTGAGAACACTTGATGTATGTCTTGCATGTGCTTATCTGTGGTGATAACGGGATATCACATGATCCACTTGATGTTTGTTTTGGTGATCAACTTGCGAGTTCCGTGACCTCGTAAACTTATGCATACGGGTTGGCACACGTTTTCGTCTTGACTCTTTGATAGAAACTTTGGGGCATTCTTTGAAGTTCTTTGTGTTGGCTGAATAGATGAATCTGAGATTGTGTGATGTTTATCGTATAATCATACCCATGGATACTTGAGGTGACATTGGAGTATCTAGGTGACATTAGGGTTTTGGTTGATTTGTGTCTTAAGGTGTTATTCTAGTACGAACTCTATGATAGATCGAACGGAAAGAATAGCTTTGTGTTATTTTACTACGGACTCTTGAATAGATCGATCAGAAAGGATAACTTTGAGGTGGTTTCGTACCCTACCATAATCTCTTCATTTGTTCTCCGCTATTAGTGACTTTGGAGTGACTCTTTGTTGCATGTTGAGGGATAGATATATGAACCAATTATGTTAATATTGTTGAGAGAACTTGCACTAGTGAAAGTATGAACCCTAGGCCTTGTTTCCTAGCATTGCAATACCGTTTACACTCACTTTTACCACTTGTTACCTTGCTATTTTTATATTTTCAGATTACAAAAACCTATATCCACCATCCATATTGCACTTGTATCACCATCTCTTCGCCGAACTAGTGCACCTATACAATTTATCATTGTATTGGGTGTGTTGGGGACACAAGAGACTCTTTGTTATTTGGTTGCAGGGTTGCTTGAGAGAGACTGAGGGAGTCCTAGATTAGGGGGTGTCCGGACAGGCGGACTATATCCTTTGGCTGGACTGTTGGACTATGAAGATACAAGATTGAAGTCTTCGTCTCGTGTCCGGATGGGACTCTACTTTGCGTGGAAGTCAAGCTAGGCAATACATATATGGATATCTCCTCCTTTGTAACCGACCTTGTGTAACCCTAACCCTCTCCGGTGTCTATACAAACCGAAGGGTTTTTAGTCCCTAGGACAACAATCACAACATACAATCATACCATAGGCTAGCTTCTAGTGTTTAGCCTCTCTGATCTCATGCTAGATCTACTCTTGTACTACCCATATCATCAATATTAATCAAGCAGGACGTAGGGTTTTACCTCCATCAAGAGGGCCCGAACCTGGGTAAAACATCGTGTCCCCTGCCTCCTGTTACCATCCGGCCTAGACGCACAGTTCGGGACCCCCTACCCAAGATCCGCCGGTTTTGATACCGACATTGGTGCTTTCATTGAGAGTTCCGCTGTGCCATCGCCACCAGGAAGGATGTCTCATCCCGTATTTAAAGACGGCACTATTGCTGAGGGAGCTTTGTCTATCGGCCAAACTCTCCGGCTAGGTGGTTTTCTTATGACCGCCTGTTCGGCCGCTACGCCGACGATGACTTCTCGGGTCATCGAAAGCAATCTTCACGTCAACTCGGAACTCACCGAGCAATTAGATCCAATGGAGCTCTCTTCCCTGAATGAGCTCTTGGATCGCATCGCCGCCCTGGGAGTCGCTACAGACTACGATCAGATTGGGCCTAAACCCGATCTGAGAGAGATTAACTCTCCCCAGGTCAACCATCACGTTGCAGTGGTGGAGGAACAATGCGGCAACCCTTCATATATCTTAAGGACTAGCTATGTCCGGATTCCCGATTGCTCCAAGCCGGATACCCGTGGAGGGGAGGACGTCGCTCAAGGCCTGAACCTAGAATCAGGCAGCGGGCTAGATTTATCAGAAAACATCCAAGAATCCAAACTTTCGAGTTCGGAAACTCCTTGGCCCCTGAGTCTCAGATTGGGTAAGGATTTGGATTCAATTCCACCCACCCACCCAAACATACGCGATCTATCCCAAATTAGGCAAGAGCCCGAAGAAACAGTACACCATTACTGGGCCAGATTCCTCCTGGTCATGAACAGGATAAAGGACTGCCGCGAGGAAGACGCAATTTCATTCTTCTGCAATAATTGCACGGACAAGGGAATCCTCAACGCCATAAGTCGCCGCAAAATTACACGCTTTGCCAACTTGGTGTCCATAGTACGAAAGTATTGTGTGATGGAAAGCGCCTGGAAAACCGAAATAAAATTTTGGGATAACCCGGCCCTAAATACAAACCCAGTCCGAAATAAAAGGGTGCATTATCACAATACACCTGGGTTAACTACCAAAAAGCAAAAGCCCTCTATGGGGCAAGGAACCGTACTGGAGGGATGGCTCAACGGACCCTGCAAAATTCATAGTATAGCGGATGCAATACCAACGCACAGCCTTAGAGCATGTTGGATACTCCGGCAGGTGGCCAAAAGTGGTGAGGATTTACTCCTCCCAAAAACCACAGAGCACCATCCCGTGGACAACAATACGGTGTTAACGGTCTTTGAGACCTTCGCGTCAAATAATAAACACAAGCGAACACTCCGCAGCATGGCCGAAATCTGCCACGTAGCAGAAATAAATCCTTGGAGTGACACGGCTATTACCTTCAATGCCAGTGATGAACCCAAATTCCGAACAGCCCGAGCACCAGCTGCACTGGTCCTCAGTCCAATCGTGGACGGCTTTCGACTCACCAAGGTACTCATGGACGGCGGCAGCGGATTAAACCTCATCTATGAGGAAACTCTTCAAAAGATGGAAATAGATTGGAGCCGCATTGAGCAAAGTAGCACAACCTTCAGAGGAATCATCCCCAGTCGGGAAGCACGTTGTGCTGGGAAAATCACACTAGATGTGGTATTCGGCACGCCGGATAATTACAGGTCCAAAGAAATTACATTCCAAGTGGCCCCGTTCAGCAGCGGATACCACGCTCTACTAGGGCGGGAGGCGTTTACAATCTTCCAAGCCATACCCCATTACGGGTACATGAAGCTCAAAATGCCCGGGCCCAACGGAATCATCACTCTTGCTAGTGATCCGGACATAGCAATCCGCGCCGAAAATAAGACAGCCGCACTGGCCCTCGAGGCACTATCCGAAGCCCTAGCGGTCGAGGAACTAACTGCGCTGCGCTCCACGGTGAACAGGGACGATGCGATACTCGATAAAAGATCCAAGTCCACCTCCTTTAAACCGGTGGACGAAATAGTCAAATTCCAAGTCCATCCAACGGACCCTACAAAAATAGCTTCCATCAGGGCACAATTAAACCCTGATGTCGACTCCGCACTGCGAGAGTTCCTACGCGAGAACTGGGACATTTTTGCCTGGCACCCTTCAGACATGCCAGGAATCCCACGCAGGCTGGCTGAGCACAGCCTAAATATCCTAAAAGGATTCAAGCCAGTCAAGCAGGCTCTTCGACGTTTCTCTGAGCCTAAGAGACAAGCCATGGGAGAGGAACTAGCCATGGAGGCCGGATTCATCAGAGACATAAAACATCCGGACTGGCTAGCAAACCTGGTGATGGTACCAAAGAAGGACAAATCATGGTGCTTGTGCGTCGATTTTAAGGACCTTAACAAGGCCTGCCCAAAGGATCCCTTCCCCCTCCCCCGCATCGATCAAATCATCGATGCTACCGCAGGACACGATTCATTGTGTTTCCTCGACGCATACTCCGGCTACCATCAAATTAAAATGGCGGAGCCAGACCAAGCTTCAACGGCATTCATCACACCATACAACCCATTCTGCTTCAACACAATGCCCTTCGGGCTCAAAAACGCCGGTGCAACATATCAGCGCATGATTCAGACATGTCTGGCAAACCAGATCGGCAAAACAGTGGAGGCATACGTGGATGACGTGGTCGTTAAAACCAAGCATGTCAAAACTCTAGTAGACGACTTGAGGCTCACATTTGACAACCTCCGAACATATGACATCAAGCTCAATCCAGAAAAATGTGTTTTCGGCATACCAGCCGGAAAGCTCCTGGGATTCATTGTCTCCAGTAGAGGTATTGAAGCTAATCCGGCCAAAATCTGAGCGTTGTCACAGTTGGCTACCCCAACAGACCTCAAACAAATACAAAAATTGACTGGATGTGTGGCGACTCTAAGCCGCTTTATCTCCCGCTTGGGAGAAAAAGCATTACCCCTTTATCGCCTCCTCCGGCGCACCGAACACTTCGAGTGGACGGATGCTGCCTTGGCTGGACTCAACAAAATAAAAGCCATATTGGCAACAAACCCAGTCCTGGCCGCGCCAAACATTGGCGAACCAATGCTATTATACATTGCGGCAACTCATTAAGTAGAAAGCGCAGTTCTCGTCGTCGAGCGAGAAGTGGACGGACACAAATTCCCCCTTCAAAAGCCGGTTTACTATGTGTCCACTGTCCTTACTCCATGCAAATCACGGTACCCGCATTATCAAAAGATAGCGTACGTGGTATTTATGGCATTCCGGAAGCTGCGACACTACTTTCAAGAGTGTTCGATAACGGTAGCCTCGGAAGTACCACTTAACGATATTATAAACAACCGCGATGCGACGGGCCGGATTGCCAAATGGGCCATTGAGCTCCTCCCGTTCGACATAACTTACAAGCCACGGCGAGCTATTAAGTCGCAAGTTTTGGCTGACTTCGTCGCAGAGAGGACGGAAACTGAACTCCCTAAAGAGTACGGCACATATTCAAACTAGATCATGCACTTCGACGGCTCCAAAATGTTGGCTGGTCTGGGGCTGGCGTCGTTTTGACGTCCCCAATAGGAGATACTATTCAATACGTACTACAGATAATGTATACGGACTCCAACAACGCAGCCGAATATGAGGCCCTTCTACATGGTCTCCGGATGGCAGTATCCATGGACATTCAACGCCTAGAGGTGCGCGGGGATTCGAACCTCGCGATATCCCAGATAAATGGAGACTTCGATGCCAAGGATCCGAAAATGGCAGCTTATCGCAATGCCATCCTAAAAATGTCAACTCGGTTCGAGGGGCTCGAATTTCACCATGTGGCTCGGGAAAATAATCAGGCGGCGGATATCCTCGCCCGCATCGGCGCAAAACGCGACGCAGTCCCTCCCAACATATTTCTGGAATGGCTCTTCAAGCCATCCGTAGCATGGGAAGGGGACACCGGTAACAACAGTCCGGACCCGGCCAAAATACCCGATACCGAACTCTCTGACACAATCGGAGGCTCCGCCACCGAAATAACACATTCAGCCCACGAAATAATGGCCATTATTGCCCCATGGACAGAACCATTCCTGGCCTACCTAACTAGGCAGGAACTTCCGGAGGACCAAAATGAGGCACGCTGCATAGTGCGGCGATCCAAGGCCTACAGGGTCCATGAGGGAGAATTGTACAAAAAAAGCGCTACCGGAGTCCTTCAAAGGTGCATCTCCGAAGAGGAAGGGCGGAACCTTTTGGCAGAAATTCACGCCGGACTCGGCGGTCATCACGCCGCAGCCCGAGCTCTTGTAAGCAAGGCCTTCCGTACAGGATTCTATTGGCCAACGGCCCGGGCAGATGCACAGGACTTGGTCCAACGTTGCGCCGGTTGCCAGCTCTTTGCAAATCAAAGCCACATGCCACCCACCGCCCTCCAAACAATCCCCATTACATGGCCCTTCATGGTCTGGGGGCTTGACATGGTTGGACCCCTTAAAGGGGGAACCCACAAGAAAAAATACTTATTGGTCATGGTGGCTAAATTCACCAAATGGATAGAGACTAAACCGGTTAAAACAGCCGAATCCGGACCGGTGATAGATTTCATATCTGGGGTTGTACACCGTTACGGCGTCCCCCACAGCATCATCACTGATAACGGCACGAACTTCACGGCCAACGAGGTAAAACTCTGGTGCAGCAAAATGGGCATCAAGCTCGATTATGCTTCAGTCTATCACCCACAAACCAACGGTCAAGTCGAACGAGCAAATGGTCTTATAATGAGCGGCATTAAACCCAGATTAGTGCGCTCCTTAACGGAGTCTGACACGCACTGGGTAGAGGAGCTCGACTCCGTACTCTGGGGGCTGCGGACCATGCCGAATCGTAGTACCGGATATACACCGTTTTTATGGTGTACGGCGCAGAGGTAGTCCTGCCCTGTGACATAATTCATGACTCACCTCGAGTGCGCATGTACGAAGAAAGAGAAGCCGAGCTCGATCGGCAGGACAGTCTGGACACCTTGGAGGAAGAGCGCGACGTCGCCAAAGCCCGTTCCGCATTTTACCAGCAACAGGCTCGCAGATACCAAAGCAGAGAAGTACGGGCCAAAAATTATAACGTTGGCGAACTAGTTCTACGGCTGCCGGATAAGAAAAAGAACAAGCTCGAGCCCAAATGGGAAGGTCCCTTCATTATCGACCAAGTTCTGACCAGTGGAGCGTACCGACTGCGGGATGCATCGACTAGTCGACTCGAGCCGAACCCATGGAACGTAGCCAGGCTTCGAAGATTCTACGCTTAGCACCGAACTCTATGTTAGTCCCCTCCCTTTGTCCATTTTCTGCATATGCATCGTCTGTCTTGTTTCCCTTTCTTTCTTTTATTTCTCTAGGCCTTCAAGGGTCACCTTATGCCTCACTCGTACATTACAGATGCGCTAGCCGCACTCTTCATACCTGGGGGCTTCTTTCACAGAAGCTTAAGTTATTTTCCTGGGCATCACGCCCAACACATGTGTTATACTTCCGCATGTACCTTTTTTCACCATTATATGCATCGATATGACTTAAGTTTTGGCCAAGCTGGGTTGCCTGGCTCTTCTATTTATGCCCTACGTTTCCGTTAATTTGGCTAGGGCATAAGGGGAGCACCTCTGCGATTGTTACCGCCGGGTCAGCCGGACGTGTACCTCACACTGGGTGAAGCTGAAAGCTAGCGTTCTTAAGGGAATATTCGGTCGGTGAACAAAAGATGACTTTTATTATTCATATCTGCCCCCATATGATTTTTCTGCGCTTCTTATCGCAGTCCGGACATGCACTTTAGGGCATGCTTACCCAGGGAAAGGAACCCTTAACGGAACTATTCTCCCTAGAAGATGTTTCTTACTACCCATGTAATATAACATAACTAGTTGGGAACTTGTCTGATAAAGCACTAATGACCCCTACGCCTGGTCTCCACGCATGCCCCGGTTCTTACATAACCGAGAGGGTATTCGGATACACTCTGGACTGTCGGGTCCCGAGGTTGAAGCGAAAAGGTCCGCCACGACAAACGATCTACAATCCCGCTAGAAGGCATTATACATGTCACTTTAAAATTACATAGTCAATTTGACTGGTTGAATTCCTCTTCAACACCATCCAACAGGCTGTCTAGTCTACAGTCCTGTTGGGAATACTTTGCGGCCAATTCTACTTGGCCGTACACTAAGCTCACAGGGATCTCCTTCCCATCGGGCCCCACAGATCCGACTTCGGCCATGTGGTTCGGGTCAGCCTTTGTGTAACGTGTCTTCACCATCTCCCAGGCTTCCCTGGCGCCCTGACGGCAGGCCGATATCTTCCATAATCGGAAGCGCTGCCGCGCTCCCTTTAGCTTTTCTGCAAGCTCTCCAAGGCCTTCGGGTATGGAGATGGATGGCCACAAGGCCTGGGCGACGCCTTGCATCACCTGACAAACTCATTCGTGCAGCTGTGAGAGCTCGGGAAGAAGGTCACCCGTTGAACCGGGCATTTCCTCGGCAGGACGACCTGTTAGCATACCTACAGACATAACTCTGTCAGCCAGCTTCCTCGCCGAACTCTTTTTCAAAGTTCGTTCAAGCACTTACTAAATATGCCGCGTCGAAGTCGCCGATTTTCCTTAACAGGGTCCGACAGTTGGGCGCGAACATCTTGTAGTTCCACGCCCAGCTTGGTGTTGGCATCTTGGAGATCATTTTTCTCCTGCCTCACCCTCGTAAGCACGTTCTCACCGGCCTTTAGATGGCGTATGAGTTGTTGCTTATCCGGATTTACTCCAGCGTCATCTGCAATTTTATCGTCGGATCTGCATATACGCCGCATTCTATATGATACTTATCATTCAAAAGATATGTTACCATAGGGGGTCTCTTTGGGCTCCCCTGCTGCGGCCAGTGCGGCCTGAAGTTGGGCTCTGCACTCTTCCAGCTCCTGGGACAGTTGAGTATTCTTTTATGTAAGAACCTGCATAACAAATGATCCTTAAATCAGTTATCCTAACTGTTTCAAGTGTCAGGGGCTACTGATATATATAATCATCAAATTTTCTCACCCGTATGTCTTTTACATACTACTCCGTGGCTCTGGCTAGACCATTTTGAGCGGCACGGAGGTGCGCGTCTCCCAAGTTGAAGGCATCAAATGCCTCTTGGGAGAAACAAGCATCACGAAGAACAGTCCGGTGACGCCTGTGGTTCATGGCACTTTCCACCTCGAAATTGGTGGCGGACAGTTTGTCTGCATCCTCTGTCGGAGGAGCGCCCGGCGCACGCCTCGTATTCGTTCCCGCCTCCGAATCGGACCTTGGAGCCTGGCTGGTGGAGGCGCGATTGGTAGCCTCTCTGGGTATAGTCCGGCGAGCGCTCTTTTTCCTGAAAGAAGGCATGGGCATTAGTATGCCTCTGAATAATGGCTTACAATAAAGACGGTGCGCCGTACCGCTGCGCAGGTGTCTCAATCCAGACTGCGGGTCTTTTCAGCCCGCCTGGCCTCACGGCCCCTTGTTGGCTAGTTGCCACAAGCTCGGCCTTCCGCCCCAAGGACCTCCCCTGCAAAACACGGCTGTTATATGACAATCAAAAAAGCGCAAGGACGGATCCCTTTTTTAAGTGTTGGGACTTCGGTCTCAGTCACCTGTGAGGCTGGAACTAGCCCAGGGTAATCGGCCGTAATGGCCACCAAAGCATTGTCATTACTCGATTGGTAAAATACCCCATCGATCAGCTCCACAGATATGTCCGGATCCTCCTGGGAGGCCAGATCAAGGGACCGTCTAGGGTGCACGGGTTGTGGAGGAGGGCTGTTTATCTCCTTTACAGCCTGGCGCAGCTCCTGCGATGAAATCGCTAAAATGAATACTTAACTACGGGAATACGAAATGGATGGGCGATAAAAAGTCTCCGCTTACCCAGCTCGAAGGGTTGTACATAGAAAATCCGCCCTGCGGGTTGACACAAAGGAATTCCTCCTCTTCTCCCTTGTACAAAGTGGATAAGATCTTTATTAGATCAACAGCCGATCCCGGCCCTTTGCGGCCGTGGCGGGTGGCGTCATCCTCCCCGTTGAAATCCCGCATGATACATGTGGCCATGACCTCGATCATGGTCAATCCGGATCGAGCTAAAAAACTTATCCGGCTCATCAGGTAAAGAATGTCCCTGTCATCTTCCTCCATGGAGCTCCGTGGACGCCAGCTCCGGTGCTTCTTCAAAGGGGCGTTATCGAACTCAGGAAGGCCGATCCGAATAGGATCCGGGAGGGGGACGTCTTCTATATAAAACCATTCTGAAGGCCAGTCTTCGGACGTCTTCTTTGGGGTCCCGGACGGGTATCCGGTCCCGGCAATACGCCACACTTCGGCTCCGCCCACTTGATATATTGACCCCTTTTGAGAACGGGGCACAAGGCAGAACAACTTCTTCCACAGAGCGAAATGAGCTTCACAACCCAAAAACAACTCGCAAAGGGCTACGAATCCCGCGATATGCAGCAGGGAGGCAGGCGTAAGATTGTGCAACTGGAGGCCGTAGAACTTAGGAGCCCCTAGAGAAATGGATGAATTGGAAATCTGAGCCCTCTTACCAAATAAGGGACAAGGCAAACCCGCTCTCCCTTGGAGGGATTGGGAAGGCTCTCCGCCATTATAGGTGGCAAGCCCGGCTCGAACCGGGACCAGGTACGCTGGGGGAAGAAATCCCTTGGACCGAAGCATCACTAATTTGCTGTGCGGGACGGAACATCTCTCCCAATCTCCAGGCTTGGAGCTAGGGGTACAAGAGGAGGAGCTGCGTCGACCGGCCATGATGGAGTGGATCTCTATCGGGTGCGCTCCTATGAAGGCTAGCCAAGGGAGGATGGTGTGATTTGGATCTGAATCCTCGTCTTTTTAAATAGGCGGCTCATTCACACAGCTAGGGGGGTAAATGTGAAAACACCCTGGCTCTTCACATTCGCTCGACATGTGGAAAGTGGCCATTATTGGGCGTGGAAGCCAAGGAGTGCAACATTCACAAGAAACCGGACATTATTTCGATAGGTACACCGAATTCGGAGAGGAACCCGCCTTGCAATGCCGAAGACAATACTGCGCGCCGGACTCATCGTCATTGAAGCCTGGTTCGGGGGATACTGAGGGAGTCCTGGATTAGGGGGTCTCCGGATAGCCGGACTATATCCTTTGGCCGGACTGTTGGACTATGAAGATACAAGATTGAAGACTTCGTCTCGTGTCCGGATGGGACTCTACTTGGCGTGGAAGGCAAGCTAGGCAATACGTATATGGATATCTCCTCCTTTGTAACCGACCTTGTGTAACCCTAACCCTCTCCGGTGTCTATATAAACCAAAGGGTTTTTATTCCGTAGGACAACAATCACAACATACAATCATACCATAGGCTAGCTTCTAGGGTTTAGCCTCTCTGATCTTGTGGTAGATCTACTCTTGTACTACCCATATCATCAATATTAATCAAGCAGGACGTAGGGTTTTACCTCCATCAAGAGGGCCCGAACCTGGGTAAAACATCGTGTCCCCTGCCTCCTGTTACCATCCAGCCTAGACGCACAGTTCGGGACCCCCTACCCGAGATCCGCCGGTTTTGACACCGACAGAGACCATCTTCATCCTACGCCTCCCATGGATTGATAAACCTTAGGTCATCCACTTGAGGGAAATTTGCTACTGTCCTACAGACCACTGCACTTGGAGGCCCAACAACGTCTACAAGAAGAAGGTTGTGTAGTAGACATCAAGCTCTTTTCTGGCGCCATTGCCGGGGAGGTGAGTGCTTGAAGGTACATCTTTAGATCTTGCAATCGAACCTTTTAATTTCTTGTTTTATCACTAGTTTAGTTTATAAAATAAAATTACAAAAAAATGGAATTGAGTTTGCCTCATACGCTTCATCTTTTTAATATCTTTCGTGAGAATGATGGAAAGGAAAATTGTGCTCAAATGCTAGAAGAAGTCTCTAAAATGTTTGGCACTAAATCTTTGAATGATGAGCATGATTGCAATGTTGTTAGTATGAACTCCTTGAATATCCATAGTACTAATGATGATTGCACTAGTCATAATGAAAATGTCTCTTATAAGCATGTCAATTTTTGTGGAGTGCATAGAATTTGCAAGTACACACCAAATAGGGAAGATAGATTTTGCAAGAGGCATAAGTATTTGGAAACTAAATGGTTGCAAGAAAGACTAGATGTTTGTGCTGAAAATTTAAATTTCTTCACCATACTTGTGAACTTTGCAATGAACATGGTCATTTAAATCTCAAATGCAAATTGTTTCATGATCGTATCATGTCCAAAAATTGTGATGATTTGATCTCCCTTGCACATCATAATGAACTTAGTTTGCTTTTGGGTTATGAAGAAATGAAACGTATAACAAAGCATATTCCAGAATATAACCTTGAGAAATACCTTGATATTGATCTAGAAGAAATTTTTATGTAATGTGCGGTGAATTGCATTGAAAATCCCACTATTTTATCGCGGGGAGCCTCAACATTCATCGGACCACATACATCAGTATGTATTATTTCCAACAAATCTATTGCTCGCTCCATTGTTCTGGAGAACGGCGTTTTAGTCATCTTGCCCATGAGGCATGGTTCGCAAGTACCAAGTGATTCATAATCAAGTGATTCCAGAAGTCCATCAAAATGGATTTTCTTCATGCGTTTTACACCAATATGACCTAAACGGAAGTGCCACAAATAAGTTGCACTATCATTATCAACTCTGCATCTTTTGGCTTCAATACTATGAACATGTGTATCACTACTATCATGATTTAGTAAAAATAGACCACTCAATAGGGGTGCATGACCATAAAAGATATTACTCACATAAATAGAACAACCATTATTCTCTGTTTTAAATGAATAACCGTATCGCATCAAACAAGATCCAGATATAATGTTCATGCTCAACGCTGGCACCAAATAACAATTATTTAGGTCTAATACTAATCCCGAAGGTAGATGTAGAGGTGGCGTGCCGACCGCGATCACATCGACTTTGGAACCATTTCCCATGTGCATCGTCACCTCCTCCTTAGCCAATCTTCGCTTAATCCATAGCCCCTGTTTCGAGTTGCAAATGTTAGCAACTGAACCAGTATCAAATACCCAGGCACTAGTGCGAGCATTAGTAAGGTACACCACAATAACATGTATATAAAATATACCTTTCACTTTGTCGTCCTTCTTCTCTGCCAAATACTTGGGGCATTTCCGCTTCCAGTGACCAGTTCCTTTCCAGTAGAAGCACTCAGTCTCGGGCTTAGGTCCAGACTTGGGTTTCTTCACTTGAGCAGCAACTGGCTTGTTTTTCTTCTTGAAGTTCCCCTTCTTCCCTTTACCCTTTTCCTTGAAACTGGTGGTCTTGTTGACCATCAACACTTAATGCTCCTTCTTGATTCCTACCTCCACAGCCTTTAGCATTGCGAAGAGCTCGAGAATCGTCTTATCCATCCCTTGCATATTATAGTTCATCACGAAGCTCTTGTAGCTTGGTGGCAGTGATTGAAGAACTCTGTCAATGACACTATCATCAAGAAGATTAACTCCCAGTTGAGTCAAGTTGTTGTGGTACCCAGACATTCTAAGTATATGTTCACTGATAGAACTATTCTCCTCCATCTTACAGCTGTAGAACTTATTGGAGATTTCATATCTCTCAATCTGGGCATTTTCTTGAAATATTAACTTCAACTCCAGGAACATCTCATATGCTCCATGACGTTCAAAACATCGTTCAAGTCCCGGTTCTTAGCCGTAAAGCATGGCACACTAAACTATCGAGTAGTCATCAGCTTTGCTCTGCCAGGTGTTCATAACATCTGACGTTGCTTCTGCAGCGGGTTTATCACTTAGCGGTGCTTCCAGGACATAATTCTTCTATGCAGCAATGAGGATAATCCTCAAGTTATGGACCCAGTCCGTGTAATTTCTACCATCATCTTTCAACTTAGCTTTCTCTAGGAACAAATTAAAATTAAATGGAACAATAGCACGCGCCATCTATATACAACAACATAGACATGCAAAATACTATCAGGTACTAAGTTCATGATAAATTAAAGTTCAATTAATCAAATTACTTAAGAACTCCCACTTAGATAGACATCTCTCTAATCATCTAAGTGATCATGTGATCCATATCAACTAAACCATGTCTGATCATCACGTGAGATGGAGTAGTTTTCAATGGTGAACATCACTATGTTGATCATATCTACTATATGATTCATGCTCGACCTTTCGGTCTCAGTGTTCCGAGGCCATATCTGCATATGCTAGGTTCGTCAAGTTTAACCCGAGTATTCTGCGTGTGCAAAACTGGCTTGCACCCGTTGTATGTGAACGTAGAGCTTATCACACCCTATCATCACGTGGTGTCTCGGCACAACGAACTGTAGCAACGGTGCATACTCAGGGAGAACACTTATACCTTGAAATTAGTGAGAGATCATCTTATAATGCTACCGCTGAACTAAGCAAAATACGATGCATAAAGGATAAACATCACATGCAATCAATATAAGTGATATGATATGGCCATCATCATCTTGTGCCTTTGATCTCCATCTCCAAAGCACCGTTATGATCACCATCATCACTGGCTTGACACCTTGATCTCCATCGAAGCATCGTTGTCGTCTCGCCAACTATTTCCTGTACGACTATCGCTACCGCTTAGTGATAAAGTAAAGCAATTACATGGCGATTGCATTTCATACAATAAAGCGACAACCATATGGCTCCTGCCAGTTGCCGATAACTGTGTTACAAAACATGATCATCTCATACAATAAAATTTAGCATCATGTCTTGACCATATCACATCACAACATGCCCTGCAAAAACAAGTTAGACGTCCTCTACTTTATTGTTGCAAGTTTTACGTGGCTGCTACGGGCTGAGCAAGAACCGTTCTTACCTACGCATCAAAAACCACAACGCAGTATAGTGATTGCTTTTTGATCTTCACAAAGAACCCTATTCATTGAATCCGATTCAACTAAAGCTAGAGAAACAGACACCCACTAGCCACCTATGTGCGAAGCACGTTGGTAGAACCAGTCTCGCGTAAACATACACGTAATGTCGGTCTGGGCCGCTTCATCCAACAATGCCGCTGAATCAAGAATCACCTAGTGACGGCAAGCAATATGTATATACCCACGCCAACAACTCCTTTGTGCTCTACTCGTGCATATAACATCTACGCATAAACCTGGCTCAGATGCCACTGTTGGGGAACGCAGTAATTTCAAAAAAAAATCCTACGCATGCGCAAGATCATGGTGATGCATAGCACCGAGAGGGAAGAGTGTCGTCCACCTACCCTCGTAGACCATAAGAGGAAGCGTTATGACAACGCGGTTGATGTAGTCGTACATCTTCACGATCGACCGATCCCTAGTACCGAACGTACGACACCTCCGCGATCTGCACACGTTCAGCTCGGTGACGTCCCGCGAACTCACGATCCAGTAGAGCTTCGAGGAAGAGTTTCGTCAGCACGATGGCGTGATGACAGTGATGATGATGCTACCGGAACAGGGCTTCGCCTAAGCACCGCTACGATATAACCGAGGTGGATTATGGTGGAGGGGGGCACCACACACGGCTAAAAGATCAACTGATCAACTTGTGTGTCCATGGGGTGCCCCCTCCCCTGTATATAAAGGAGTGGAGGGGGGAGGCCGGCCCTCTCTATGGCGCGCCCTGGGGGAGTCCTACTCCCTTCGGGAGTAGGATTCCCCCCTTTCCTAGTAGAAGTAGGAGCCCTTCCAAGTAGGAGGAGAGGAAGGAAGGAGGAGAGAGGGATGAAGGAAAGGGGGCCCGGCCCCCCTCCCAATTCGGATTGGGCTTGGTGGGAGCGCCTCCCTCTTTTCCCTTCCCTCTCCTCTATTCCACTAAGGCCCAATAAGGCCCATATACTCCCGGGGGGGTTCCGGTAACCTCCCGGTACTCCGGAAAAATGCCCGAACCACTCAGAACCATTCCGATGTCCAAATATAGGCTTCCAATATATCAATCTTTACGTCTCTACCATTTCGAGACTCCTCGTCATGTCCGTGAATATATTCGGGACTCCAAACTACCTTTGGTACATCAAAACACATAAACTCTTAATACCGATCGTCACCGAACGTTAAGCGTGCGGACCCTACGGGTTCGAGAACTATGTAGACATGACCGAGATTCATCTCCGGTCAATAACCAATAGCGGAACCTGGACGCTCATATTGATTCCTACATATTCTACAAAGATCTTTATCGATCAAACCGCATAACGGTATACATTGTTCCCTTTGTCATCGGTATGTTACTTGTCCGAGATTCGATTGTTGGTATCTCAATACCTAGTTCAATCTCGTTACCGGCAAGTATCTTTACTCGTTCCGTAATGCTACATCCCGTAACTAACTCATTAGTCACATTGCTTGCAAGGCTTATAGTGATGTGCATTACCGAGAGGGCCCAGAGATACCTCTCCGACAATCAGAGTGACAAATCCTAATCTCGATCCATGCCAACTCAACAAACACCATCGGAGACACCTGTAGAGTACTTTTATAACCACCCAGTTACGTTGTGATGTTTGGTAGCACACAAAGTGTTCCTCCGGTATTCGGGAGTTGCATGATCTCATAGTCATAGGAACATGTATAGTTATGGAGAAAGCAAAAGCAACAAACTAAACGATCATCGTGCTAAGCTAACGGATGGGTCAAGTCAATCACTTCATTCTCTAATGATGTGATCCCGTTAATCAAATGATAACTCATGTCTATGGTTAGGAAACATAACCATCATTGATTCAACGATCTAGTCAAGTAGAGGCAAACTAGTGACACACTTTTTGTCTATGTATTCACACATGTACTAAGTTTCCGATTAATACAATTCTAGCATGAATAATAAACATTTATCATGATATAAGGAAATATAAATAACAACTTTATTATTGCCTCTAGGGCATATTTCCTTCATCCTCAAGTTACGGACCCAGTCCGTGTAGTTGCTACCATCATCTTTCAACTTAGCTTTCTCTAGGAACACATTAAAATTCAACGGAACAACGGCACGGGCCATCTATCTACAACAACATAGACATGCAAAATACTATCAGGTACTAAGTTCATGATAAATTAAAGTTCAATTAACCAAATTACTTAAGAACTCCCACTTAGATAGACATCTCTCTAATCATCTAAGTGATCACGTGATCCATATCAACTAAACCATGTCCGATCATCACGTGAGATGGAGTAGTTTTAAATGGTGAACATCACTATGTTGATCATATCTACTATATGATTCACGCTCGACCTTTCAGTCTCAGTGTTCCGAGGCCATATCTGCATATGCTAGGCTCGTCAAGTTTAACCCGAGTATTCTGCGTGTGCAAAACTGGCTTGCACCCGTTGTATGTGAACGTAGAGCTTATCACACCCGATCATCACATGGTGTCTCGGCATGACGAACTATAGCAGCGGTGCATACTCAGGGGGAACACTAATACCTTGAAATTTAGTGAGAGATCATCTTATAATGCTACCGCCGAACTAAGCAAAATAAGATGCATAAAGGATAAGCATCACATGCAATTAATATAAGTGATATGATATGGCCATCATCATCTTGTGCCTTTGATCTCCATCTCCAAAGCACTGTCATGATCATCATCGTCATAGGCTTGACACCTTGATCTCCATCGAAGCATCGTTGTCGTCTCGCCAACTATTTCTTCTACGTCTATCGCTACCGCTTAGTGATAAAGTAAAGCAATTACATGGCGATTGCATTTCACACAATAAAGCGACAACCATATGGCTCCTGCCAGTTGCCGATAACTGTGCTACAAAACATGATCATCTCATACAATAAAATTTAGCATCATGTCTTGACCATATCACATCACAACATTCCCTGCAAAAACAAGTTAGACGTCCTCTACTTTGTTGTTGCAAGTTTTACGTGGCTGCTACGAGCTGAGCACGAACTGTTCTTACCTATGCATCAAAAACCACAACGTGGTATAGTGATTGCTTTTTGATCTTCAGAAAGAACCCTGTTCATTGAATCCGATTCAACTAAAGTTGGAGAAACTGACACCCACCAGCCACCTGTGTGCAAAGCACGTCGGTAGAACCAGTCTCGCGTAAGCATACGCGTAATGTCGGTCTGGGCCGCTTCATCCAACAATACCGCTGAATCAAGAATCAACTAGTGACGGCAAGCAATATGTATATACCCACGCCCATAACTCATTTGTGTTCTACTCGTGCATATAACATCTACGCATAGACCTGGCTCGGATGCCACTGTTGGGGAACATAGTAATTTCAAAATTTTCCTATGCACACGCAAGATCATGGTGATGCATAGCAACGAGAGGGGAGAGTGTTGTCTACGTACCCTCATAGATCGTAAGCGGAAGCGTTATGACAACGCGGTTGATGTAGTTGTACGTCTTCACGATCAACCGATCCTAGTACCGAAAGTACGACACCTCCGTGATCTGCACACGTTCGGCTCGGTGACGTCCCATGAACTCACGATCCAGCAGAGTGTCGAGGGAGAGCTTCCTCAACACGATAGCGTGATGATGGTGATGATGAAACTACCGGCGCAGGGCTTCGCCTAAGCACTGCAACAATATGACCGAGGTGGATTATGGTGGAGGGGGGCACCACACACGGCTAAGAGCTCAATGATCAACTTGTGTGTCTATGGGGTGCCCCCTCCCCCATATATAAAGGAGTGGAGGAGGGGGAGAGGGTCGGCCTCCTAGGCGCGCCCAAGGGGGGAGTCCTACTCCCGGTGGGAATAGGATCCCCCCTTCCCTAGTTGGAGTAGGAGAGGGAAGGAAGGGGGAGAAGGAGAGAAGGAAAGGGGGGGCGGTCCCCCCCCCTTCCCAATTCGGATTGATCTTGGGGGGGCGCCCCCACCTTGGCCGCCTCCTCCTCCTTTCCACTATGTCCCATTAAGGCCCATTGACTCCCCGGGGGGTTCTGGTTATCCCCCGGTACTCCGGTATATGCCCAAACTCTCTCGAAACCTTTCCGATGTCCAAACATAGTCATCCAATATATCGATCTTTATGTCTCGACCATTTTGAGACTCCTCGTTATCTCTGTGATCACATCCGGGACTCCGAACTACCTCGGGGTTGCTCGGATGGGGCCTAAAGAGGTCGCTGACGTACTAGCATCGGGTTTGCAGGTTACTTTAATCTTAAATTTGGTAACATAGAGTGTTCTAACTAACCCAGTAGCCCTCAAGGTGAGTGTATGCTTTGTGTCTGCGTTCAACGAAAACAAATGTTATGTCGACCTTATCCTAAGTTGAATATTGTTGGTCGACAGAAGAGACTTTTTAATAAAGAGCGCGAAGCCAGTAGCCCCCGATGTCGGAAATATGCCCTAGAGGCAATAATATTGTATTGTTATATTTTCATATTCATAATTAAGTGTTTATATTTCATGTTATAACTGCTATGATACTGGAATGTGCGATTAAGAGGAAATAAAGGTTCCTAGTCTCGTCTCTAAGATTAGCTCAATTCTCGCCTCTGCCCAGATTTATAACATCATCTTGATTCCCAATGTACACACACAAGGTACATGCATCATCACAGATATGCAGAGTAGCCATATCCATCGACTACAAAATATAGCATATGGTTGATCTTATCATAAAAGCATCACAAAGATGATCACTTCACAGACCAAAAGATGCAGAGTAGCCATACCCATCCATCACATATGGTTGATCTTATCATACAAGCATCACAAAGATGATCACTTCAGATACCAAAAGATGATCCATCAAACTTTAAATTGCAGTACAAGCATCAGTTTAGAGACCAACAAGATGATCAAATTGCAGTACATAGTGCAACAGCAGCATATACAAAGCAAAAGATTGACACTTCAAACACCTAAACAAACTACCAGCACTGCAATGTCAACCACGCAGGGCCATTTGTTCATCTCCTAAACAAACTAGGCATTAACACTGACATAGCTAACAACACAAAGCACACCAATTCCATCATGTCCATCAGTTCTTCACTAGTGAAATAGCTACCAACATAGAAAGCAGAATGACTGTTGCCATTAGTGCCTTCAACATCATCAACATTTCATTACCTAAACCTAGGAGTGCTTCTTCTTGTTGCTTGCTCATGCTACATGCAACCCTTCCATTAAGTCCATCTTCAATGTCTAGAAGCATAGGCCTTCCATCCATTGCACCTGCAAACCTTTTGTTCCTTGTTGTTTCATTTCTTGCTCGAATCATCTCTTCCCTCCTATCCTCTACAGCGCCTAATGCATCTACTGCATCGTTGCCAATGAGGACCTACTTATAATTCCTGAAATCAAAAGTGTCCTAATAACAAAACAGACCAACAAACACCATGTGTAACATCCCAAATTTTCAATTTGGAATGTTATACATTAGATCATCATTGCATATCGTATTTTATTTTGCATTTTGGTTGATCCTAGAAATTCTACGCAACTCAATGACCCACGGAGAGAGTTGGGGATTTCGTTATTTTCATATTTGAGTTTTCTCAAATTTTGAGAATAGGATCGTTTGATTTTATTTATTTTATCATCAATTATTTCAATTAAAAAATATGAGAGAGGGAATAAAATGACTTTCCCAAAATAAAGAAATATTGAGGATCAAATAATAAAATCAAATAAGATTTTATTTCGGAGTTTTTCGGTGTTTTATTTGAATTTAGGAAAAATGTGTGTTTTTCAAAATTGCATTTAGGTCCCAAATAAATGTTCACCTTGTGTGGCTTGATTTTAGAAGCCCGTGAAAATTTATTTCAGAATTTTTGGAGTCCGTTAGTATTTCTTTTTATTTTTGCTTCTGCGCGTAATATTTAAAAAAAACAAACCGACCTACGGGCCGTGTCCGGCTAGGACTCCGGCCCGAGGTGGCTTTATAAGCCGGCCCAGCCCCGGGACAAACCCTAGCCCCAGCCGCCCGACCCCGCCCCAGCCGCCCGACCCCGCCGCGTGCCGCCGCCGCGCGCCGCCCGCCGCCCCGCCGGACGCCGCCGCCATCGATCCCGCCGCCCGAGGTTCGCCGCGCCCCAAACACCCCCTAATCCAAGACTCCCTCACCCGTGCATTAGATGAGTTCTTATTGTATGCTTGTTTGTTTGTCTGCGATAGAATACCCGGAGTGCGCCGCTTGTTACTTCGAATCGCTAGGTTTCGCGGATCATCAGCAAGGCAAGTAACACTTTGATCATACCTTTTCTACTACCCAGTTTTATTGCATTAGATCAATCCTCACACATTGCATGATTAGGATCTAATTAAGTTGTGGGATGGGAAATAGTTGAGGTAGTACCTATTACCTGTTTATTATCAAACCTTTGGGAGTTACTTCTACGTTTGCTTATTATGCCATGCTATGCTAGTAGACGTGGATTGGGTGAGTGATATCCATGACAGATGTGAGTTTGTTAATTAATGGTTTATCTAAGGTGGCAACTTAAACACACATCTGGGTGGATTGAGGCACCTGGGTATTCCAGGACTTGCCTTTTTTCTTTTGGACCGCCACCCAGGCTCAAAGGGATCATGAGACTATTCATACTAGAGACTTCCGTGTGCAGCCACAAGCTATTATGGGCTCTAGCATAGTTGACTAAGTCGTGCGAACTCTTAAAGTGGTAGACTAGCAGATGTAGGGGATGTAGGTGGTACGGTCTACCCGACCGTAAGGTGCTAGCGCTTCTGAAAGACTATGTCTCGGTCATCCGTCTTCTCAAACACCATGTAGTACGAGAAACCAAACGGAGGTGATCGAGTCTTGTGGGGAAAAGTGCGCAAACCTCTGCAGAGTGTAATAAACTAATCATGGTTAGCCGTGTCCCCGGTTATGGACGATCTTGAGTATCTAGTACCTGGATTATCATGTGAATCTCAACATGTTACTCTAAATTAATTTTGTTGGGTTATGTTTAATGATGATGCTTAATTGGGATTGAGAATGTTGTCAACCATTCTCAATGTTTAACAACCACCATGATAGTAATTAAATTTATTCCTTTGTAGTAGGGAAAAATTGGCTTTTCACAAAACTGTAACCATAGAGCTTTCCACCAGCCAAATATGCATATAGTATAGTTGTTTCATTCCATTACTCTCTATGTGTTACCTTGCCAGCATATTCCATGTGCTGACCCGTTTCGGGCTGCAACGTTAATGTTGCAGACTTTTCAGACGACGATTAAGGAGTTTTTAGGTCGTGGTTCTATACTCAGTGATGCCGTTGGAGTTGATGGACTCACTTATCTTCCAAGCCTTTCGCTGTTATCGTTATTAGATGGCATTAAGCCATATTTATTGTAATAAGTTCTTTTTTGAGACACTCGTGTAATAAGTGTGTGATTGCTACTCTGCTATAAATCCTCCGAGTACTGTGTGGTGTCAGCATTACTGATCCAGGGATGACACCGGAGCACAGAGATCAGACTGTTTGAGGTCTGGTCACTATAGAGATGGTATCAGAGCACACGCTGACTGTAGGACACGACCACTAAGCTAAAGACCTAGATCACTACTCACTCTCTTCTCTTCTGACTTCTTATCTTTTCTACTCTTTTAGGATGGCAGATGGAAGGAACAAGTTCACGCAACCAAATAAAGTTACACCCTTTGGACGTCACTTGAAGGAAGTCACTAGATACCTGAATATAGGAGTACCAAGCTTCACTAGAACCTACAACGCCACTTTACCTGAAGAAGAGCACTAGATGATTCAAGTTCAAGTTCCAGGAAGGACGTTCATGCCAGTCACTGAGCCCATAGAGTTTTCTTTTGATGCACCAACTTGGAGTCTAGGAAAGAGCATGGCAGCTCACATCGCCATGGGACGCATTGGAGAAGTCTACCCTAATTATCTCAAGGATACTATCTACCAGATTTGTGGGCGCCGAGATGAACACTGGGAGATGATCAGCACCAGGAAGGATAGATCAATCGCAGCTTTTATCCAGGAGTTAAACCAGCACATTCAACGACAGGAGAACCAGATGTGCGCCGACATGATAGATCTGAAGAAAGCTAAGACTAGAATCAAGGAACTGGAGGAAGAACTCAAGACTACACGTGAAGATTATGAAGAGGAAATTGAAGTATTGGTGGAGAAGAATGACGACCTGATCAAGAAGATTGGGATATTTATGGGAGGCCCTACGCCAGTAGATGAAGACGAAGAACCCAAGGAGATTAGCCCGGAAGACTACATCATCATCGACGACACCGACTCGGATCTAGATAGTAGCAATGATGACTATGTTGATGAAGTTGGAGCAGATATCATGGAGTCTGCCACCGAAGAATATTTCTAGTAGACCACCTCATCAGTAGTAGTAGTCCACCATGTAAATATAGTAGTCTGAGCACTTTTGCAATAGATAGATCGATTGTATGCCCTTGTTTGATTGAATGAAGTGAATTGTTTGCTTTTGCCTCATGTGCATATGGGTAGTGTTTTCTCTTTAGACCCCCTCTATTCTTACATCTCATCTTTTCTAAACCCTCAGATGCCTCTGAGACATGACCCCGGATTTGCCTTTCCACCGGAGCTCACCCAGTTGATCCAGCAGCAGAACACATTGATGCAGTTGCTAGTCCAGAATCAGAACCAAGGGAACAATAACAACAACCCACCACCACCACCACCACCTGTTGATCACTTAGCCCGTTTTCTTAGGCTGAATCCGTCGGTGTTTTCCAGTAGCACCGAGCCGATAGTAGCAGATGATTGGCTCCGCAAGACAGCTAGGGAGTTGACCACAGCAGGATGCATAGATGCGGAGAAGGTGAAGTTTGCCGCACATCAGCTAGAAGGACCCGCAGCATCATGGTGGGAGAATTTCACAGCCACTTTCCCAGTCGACACTGTCACATGGGACCAGTTTCAGCAGGCTTTTCGTACTTCCCATGTTTCAGCAGGAGCTATGGCCATGAAGAAGCGTGAGTTTCACAACTTGCACCAAGGAGGACGGACTGTTCGCCAGTATGTGGAGGACTTTAGTAAGTTAGCACGTTATGCGCCAGATGACGTCGCTACGGATGCAGCTAAGCAGGAGAAGTTTCTGGAAGGACTGAATGATGAGTTGAGCATGCAGTTGATGGTAGCAACTTTCAACAACTACCAGGAGTTGGTAGATCGTGCTCTTGTGATTGAAGGGAAGCAGCAGCAAATTGAGAATCGCAAGAGGAAGTATGGACAAGGAAAGTACAATTCAGGAGCTCAGCAGAAGCCACGTTTTACCCCTAGACCAGGAGGACATTTTCAGCATACCCATGGAGGAGGTAGCTCGCACAATCACAATGGCACCAAGAATGGTAATGGCAATGGAGGAAGCAACGGCCAGAATCGCACCAACCCATCAACCCCAGCCAAGAAGGACCTAAGCCAAGTCACTTGCTTTAAGTGTCAAAAGACCGGACATTATGCTAATGAATGTCCTGAAGGCCAAAATGGCAATGGAAGTTCTGGAAAGAAGCCGAACCCTTTCAATAGGGGACAGGTGAACCACGTTAGCGTGGAGGAGGTTGAAGCTCAGCCCGATGCAGTAATAGGTAAGTTTTTGGTTAAGTCATTTACTGCACTCGTTCTTTTTGATACTGGTGCATCGCATTCATACATCTCAAGGGGATTTGTGGATAAGTATAACCTATCAACCCAAGCCCTTAGGTCACCCATGTTAGTAACCTTGCCTGGAGCAGAGTATGTGGCTAGTCTATGGTGTGATCGGTTACCATTAAGGATTGGTAACTATGTTTTTCCCTCAGACCTAATAGTATTGGAATCCCAAGGATTGGATGTGATATTAGGCATGGATTGGTTATCAAAGTATGAAGGGAATATTGAATGTGCTAGTAAGTCAATTTTGCTTACCACCCCAGAAGGGAGAAGGATCAAGTATGTATCCCGACATGTGCCAAAGAGGACTCAAGTAAATTGCCTAACAGGAGTTGTGCAGGAGGAAGTACCAGTGGTAAGGGATTTCCCTGAAGTATTTCCAGAGGAGTTGCCAGGCATGCCGCCGGATAGAGATATTGAGTTTTTGATTGAGCTATTGCCAGGCACAGGGCCAATATCAAAGAGACCATATAGGATGCCAGCAAAGGATTTGGTGGAAATTAAGAAGCAAATTAGGGAGTTACTGGATAAGGGATATATTCGCCCAAGTTCTTCGCCTTGGGGATCGCCAGTACTACTAGTGGAGAAGAAAGATGGATCGTTAAGGATGGTTGTTGATTATCGAGGATTGAATGAAGTAACGATCAAAAACAAGTACCCACTACCAATGATCAACGATCTGTTTGATCGATTGCAAAGAGCTAAGGTATTTTCCAAGATCGATTTGCGATCAGGATACCACCAATTGAAGATTCGAGAACAGGATATTCCGAAGACAGCTTTTACCACCAGGTATGGGCTGTACGAGTATACCGTTATGTCATTTGGTCTGACTAACGCACCTGCCTATTTTTATGAACATGATGAACAAAGTGTTTATGGAATTTTTGGATAAGTTCGTCGTAGTGTTCATTGATGATATCCTGGTTTATTCGAAGAATGAAGAGGAACACAAGGAGCATTTGCGTTTGGTACTTGGAAAGCTTAGAGAACATCAATTATATGCCAAGTTCAGCAAATGTGAGTTTTGGTTGAAGGAAGTAGGATTCCTCGGACACGTTATATCTGGAGAAGGTATAGCAGTTGATCCCACTAAAGTTGATACCGTGACCAAGTGGGAAGCCCCAACAACAGTTGGAGAGATCCGGAGTTTTCTTGGACTCACAGGATACTACCGGAGATTTATTGAGAATTTCTCAAAGATTGCGAAGCCTATGAATGAGTTGTTGAAGAAAGATACCAAGTTCATATGGACGGAGGAATGTGAGGCTAGTTTCCAGGAGTTGAAGAAACGTTTGGTTACCTCACCAGTGTTGATTTTGCCAGACCAGACCAAAGATTATGAGGTGTATTGCGACGCTTCATGTCGAGGACTTGGAGCAGTGCTTATGCAGGAAGGGAGAGTTGTTTCATATGCCTCAAGACAACTAAAGCCTCATGAGTTGAATTATGCCACGCATGATTTGGAGTTAGCAGCCGTAGTGCATGCATTGAAAACATGGAGACATTTTCTGATTGAAAATCATTGTGAGGTGTACACGGATCATAAGAGTTTGAAATACATCTTCACACAGAAGGAGTTAAACCTTAGACAAAGGAGATGGTTGGAGCTCATCAAGGATTATGATATGAGATTGCATTACCATCCCGGAAAGGCTAATGTAGTAGCTGACGCATTAAGCCGTAAGAGTCACGTCAATACATTAATGATAGGAGAAATACCCAAGGAGTTAGCAGAAAATCTTCGTGAACTATGTTTGGAAATAGTTCCGAGAGGCTATGTAGCAGCATTGGAGATTCAGTCAACCTTGACGGATAGAATCAGAGAAGCTCAAAGAACTGACAAAGAGATTGCTGCTATAAAGGAGAAACTGGGCAAAGGAAAAGCTAAAGGATTTCGTGAGGATGAGCACGATACCCTATGGTTTGAAGACCGCGTTTACGTGCCCAATGACCCAGAGATCAGGAAGTTGATACTGCAAGAGGCACACGACTCACCGTATTCAATTCACACAGGAAATACCAAGATGTACTTGGATCTGACGGATATTTTCTGGTGGACCGGAATGAAGAAGGATATTGCGGAGTATGTAGCAGTTTGTGATGTATGTCAGAGAGTAAAGGCAGAGCATCAGAAGCCAGCCGGATTGTTACAACCATTGCCGATATCCGAATGGAAGTGGGATAAGATAGGCATGGATTTTATCACGGGATTACCCAGGACTCATTCAGGCTATGACTCGATTTGGGTTGTAGTCGATCGATTGACGAAAGTAGCTCATTTCATCCCGGTAAAGACCACTTACACTAGTGCTAAGTTGGCAAAGATATACATGACCAGGATCGTATGTTTGCATGGAGTTCCAAGGAGTATCGTATCAGATAGAGGAACCCAGTTTACCTCAAAGTTCTGGAAGCAGTTGCACGAAACTTTGGGTACCAGGCTAGAATTCAGTACAGCTTTTCATCCACAGACAGATGGACAGACCGAGAGAGTAAATCAGATTTTGGAGAATATGCTGAGAGCTTGTGCGCTAGATTATGGATCTAGTTGGGACGATAATTTGCCATATGCATAGTTCTCTTACAACAACAGTTACCAAACTAGTTTAAAGATGGCCCCTTTCGAAGCCTTGTACGGAAGGAGGTGCAGGACACCGTTATCATGGGACGAAGTTGGAGACCGCCAGTTGTTTGGACCTGACTTGATTAAAGAGTCTGAACAGAAGGTGAAGTTGATTCGCGATAGGCTCAAAGTAGCCCAGTCCAGACAGAAAAGTTATGCAGATTCTAAACGCAAGGAGACAGTTTACGAAGTCAGAGATAGAGCTTATCTTCGAGTATCTCCACTTCGGGGAACAAAGCGTTTTGGAGTTAAAGGGAAGTTAGCGCCACGATTTGTAGGACCATATCAAGTTTTGGAGCGTATGGGAGAAGTGGCCTGTAAGTTGGAATTGCCCGAAGGATTGTCTGGAGTTCATGATGTGTTCCACGTTTCTCAGTTAAACAAATGTCACGCGGAGATGGTTGACATACCATTGAGAGACACAGTGCCTTTGGAAACTATTCAGTTGGATAACGATTTGACGTACGAGGAGAAACCAATTAAGATTCTCGAGTTTGCCAGTCGAGTCACTCGCAGCAAGGTTATCAAGTTTTGCAAAGTTCATTGGAGCCACCACACGGAGGATGAAACCACCTGGGAACGAGAGGAAGATTTGCTCAAGGACCACCCTCACCTATTTTCTAGCCAACCCGAATCTCGAGGGCGAGATTCATCTTAAGGGGGGTAGGTTTGTAACATCCCAAATTTTCAATTTGGAATGTTATACATTAGATCATCATTGCATATCATATTTTATTTTGCATTTTGGTTGATCCTAGAAATTCTACGCAACTCAATGACCCACGGAGAGAGTTGGGGATTTCGTTATTTTCATATTTGAGTTTTCTCAAATTTTGAGAATAGGATCGTTTGATTTTATTTATTTTATCATCAATTATTTCTATTACAAAAAATATGAGAGAGGGAATAAAATGACTTTCCCAAAATAAAGAAATATTGAGGATCAATAATAAAATCAAATAAGATTTTATTTCGGAGTTTTTCGGTGTTTTATTTGAATTTAGGAAAAATGTGTGTTTTTCAAAATTGCATTTAGGTCCCAAATAAATGTTCACCTTGTGCGGCTTGATTTTAGAAGCCCGTGAAAATTTATTTCGAGAATTTTTGGAGTCCGTTTAGTATTTCTTTTTTTTTTTCTTCTGCGTAATATTAAAAACGAACCGACCTACGGGCCGTGTCCGGCTAGGACTCCGGCCCGAGGTGGCTTTATAAGCCGGCCCAGCCCCGAGGGGAAACCCTAGCCCGCCGCCCCAAGCCGCCCGAAGCCGCCCCAGCGCCGCCGCTGCCGCACGCCGCCTGAGGTTCGCCGCCTCGTTTTCAGCACCTGTTTTTTTTCTTCGAAAAAAAAACCGTTCGTTTTTTCCGTCAGTTTTTCCGTCGTTTTTTTAGTTTCGGTTTTTAAAATAGATCGGTTTTTCCGGTTTATTTAAATAGCGAGCATTCGTCCGTTCGTTCGTTCTAACGAACCTTCGTCGTTTTTCTTTTTCTCGAATTAAATCCGCGATTTTTCTGATCGCGATTCCTGATCCGATTTTCGATTTAGTATAACTTTTCGCTCGTTTATCGGAATCAGGCGATTCAAGCGCCTAGAGTTTCGGCTCGAAACCCTCTATCCGTTTAACCAACTTAAACAAGATTTTGCTACTATAAAATTTGCCCTAGATCCAGATTAGTAGAACGAAGTTGTTTTCTTTCGCCGTTTGACTTTCGTTGCTTCGTTCGTTTTGATTCTTTTTGCTAACCGGAGTTCTTAAGTTGAACCTTCTGATTAGATCTCTTATTTGAGTTTTACCCATTGTCGGTGTCAAAACCGGCGGATCTCGGGTAGGGGGTCCCGAACTGTGCGTCAAGGCCGGATGGTAACAGGAGACAAGGGACGCGATGTTTTTACCCAGGTTCGGGCCCTCTCGATGGAGGTAATACCCTACTCCTGCTTGATTAATATTGATGATATGGGTAGTACAAGAGTAGATCTACCACGAGATCAAGGAGGCTAAACCCTAGAAGCTAGCCTATGGTATGATTGTTGTATATGGAGTTGATGTCCTACGGACTACAACCCTCCGGTTTATATAGACACCGGATAGGGTTAGGGTTACACAGAGTCGGTTACAATGGTAGGAGATCTTGAATATCCGCATCGCCAAGCTTGCCTTCCACGCCAAGGAAAGTCCCATCCGGACACGGGACGAAGTCTTCAATCTTGTATCTTCATAGTCCTGGAGTCCGGCTGAAGGTATAGTCCGGCTACCCGAACACCCCCTAATCCAGGACTCCCTCAGTAGCCCCTGAACCAGGCTTCAATGACGACGAGTCCGGCGCGCAGATTGTCTTCGGCATTGCAAGGCGGGTTCCTCCTCCAAGTCCTTCATAGAAGATTGTAGACACCAAGAGTAGTGTCCGGCTCTGCAAAATAAGTTTCCACATATTGCCATAGAGAGAATGATATAAACACAAATCAAATCTGCTGACGTATTCCGCAGTGCGTCATCACACTACGGCCAAGTCCTTTACTCGAATCGTTTTTACTTTTCCACCTCAGCACGTTTTGCGAGGCGGTTTCCTTGGCACGTCTTGTCAAAGCAGAGATCGTGTACCCCTTTTACGGGATTCTCATCAATACGGACGTGGGTAACCCAACCGTGCCCGTTAGCACGTTTCCTCGATTAAAGACGAGTCCCGAACGGTTACGGGGAGGGCTCTTGGTATTCAACCTCTTATAAAGAGACCAAGGCCTTACTCCTTTTTTCGATCTCAAGCGAGTTCGCCCGTCGCCTCGAGTTCCAACACCCTAGGCTCCAGATTCCAGGCGCTTCGGACCTTCGACGATGTCCGGTTCTGACCTTCAAGGCCGATGGACGCCCTCTTCCGTCACGGAGGAGGACGTACTAAAGTTGAGGGAGGCTAAGTTTCTGACCGGCGAAATTTCGCATAGGTTGCCTGCTCAAGGGCAGGTCATTCCCAGTCCCCAGCCCGGTGAGAGCGTGGTGTTCATGTCTCACTTCCTTCGGGGGTTGGGCTTCCCAATGGATCCCTTTGTGAGGGGACTGCTGTTTTATTACGGGCTGGAATTCCATGACTTAGCTCCGGAGTCCATCCTCCATATCTCCTCGTTTATTGTCGTGTGTGAAGCGTTCCTCCGTGTTACCCCTCACTTCGGATTATGGCTCAAGACCTTCAAAGTGGAGCCGAAGATGATCAAGGGACGGCACGCAGAGTGCGGAGGCGCTGTTATAAGCAAAAATGCTGATGCTCCATGGCCCGAGGGCTCTTTTCAAGAGGAGCTAGGCTTGTGGCAACGAGAGTGGTTTTATATCACCGCTCCCCGGAGCACCAAGTGGGTGGCGCCTCCTGCCTTTCGCTCGGGTCCCCCACCACGGCTAGCGTCATGGGTCAACAGAGGGTTAGATTGGGGTTTGCCCAAAGACGTGCCCTTGTTACAGGGCCGCATTAAGGATCTCTTGGAAGGAGACCTCAGCCTGGTCAAGGTGACGCAGGTCATGCTGATTCGCCGAATATTGCCCGGCAAACGTCGCTCCCTTCGCCTGTGGGAGTTTAATCCAGAGGGACCGCGAGCTCTCCAGAATTTATGGGCGCAACGCCCGCGGAGATGTATAAACTGTTCTTCGGATCACAAGAGATGTGTCCGGATTTAACCGAGGACGCAGGCCTAAGCTGCAATCGCCCGGATACTCAAGTAAGCAACCTTGTGCCCGGACCTTCATCCGTATAATTGTCATAAACTTGCCCCTAAAAGAGCCGTCCTTTTAAACAGGAGTGGATAGCGAAGGCAAAGCTGATCAGGTGTCCGGCTCCCCTTCCCGAAACCAGGCCGGATCCCGTGCTGGTCAGGATGCTGGAGATAATGCCTTTGGAGGGAAGCAAGGGGGAGGACAAGGAAACTATGGCCTCCTCGAAGGAGGCTGCTCCGAAGGGAGGAACCGACAATTCCTCTCCTAAGGGGAAGAAGAGAGCCGCCTCTGACGACCCGGAAACCATGGCCTCGAAGCGGGGAAAAATCCTCGTCAGAGGGTCCGACGCCGGGGAGTTCCTCGGCCGGACTACGCCCTCAAGGGGATCAGCCCTCCAGCGAGCCGTAAGTAGAGAAAGATTTTCCTTTTGAGGGATGAGGGAAATCCTTGATTTATATCTGAGAAGATTAACCGAATTTTTACCTTGTAGCTCGGACCTCAGCCCTTCTCAGCAGAGCTCGTCTTCGGGGGATCTCCTTCCGGAGATGATGGAGAGCGGGACGCCTCCCCCTGCCGTGCCGCCTAGCGAGGCGGGCGACCCTGAGGTGTCGTCGCGGAGGGTTTCTCCGAATCCGGCAGGGGCGGAAGATAGCTATGTGGCCCCCCGAGGTTCTCCGCGTCCGGCCTTCGAAAGAGGTCGTGGGACAAGTCCGGCACCGTCTGGTGCTCGGCCGGAGGAGCTAAAGATTCTGCTGGGGCGAGCTTCTATCTCGGAGGAGCACCGTGCATTGATGGGCACGGTGATTGAAAGGATCTCATCCGCAGAGAGCGGATTGCATGAGGCCGTCAAAAGTTTACTGACGGGTTTTGAGGTACATTAGATAATGTACACTTTTGTCAGTTGCGCATGAATAAGATGCGCCCTGTGTAGATAGTAGCCCCTGAGACTCTGCGCGTCGTCAAGAAATGACGGCACGCGGAGGATCATAATCCCAGGTCTAAGATGTCGCCTTTGAATGTAGGCGGCAGGGTGTCCGGAATCGAGCCGAACTGATGATTTTGCCGAACTAAAGCGGCAACTGGACGTGGCAGATGCCGACATCGCTCTTGTCAACAAGCGGCTTGATGAGGCTCAAGGTATGTAATTCCTCGGGCGGCATCAGGTAAGAAGAGTTTTATGCCAGTGTCTTACGATGTGTGTGCTTGACGCAGATGGTGCGGCCGCCGTGGAGAGTCTTAGGGCAGAACTTGCCCGAGCTAAAGAACAAGCCAGAGAAAGTGATGCGGCTGCCAAGAAAGCCCTTGAAGAGCTGAGAGCCGAACAGGCTGCTCATTGCCGAAGCAAGGAAGAGATGGCCGAAAAGTTAAAGAGTGCTGCAGACCGTTGCAGACTTCTTGAGAAAGAAGACCAGGCGAAACAGACGGACTTAGAGAAGGCCGTTGCCAATGCCAAGGACGCGCGCTCTGCGATGAGAGCTGCGAAGGAGGAGCTGCGTCAGGCCGAACAGATTGCGGCTGGAAAGCCCTTTATGCTGCGAAGGAAATTTTGTGATCCGAAGTTTGCTCCGTTGGACCGGATGTGGAGTGTGGAGGATACCTATCTGGATTTGGCAGCGAGTGCTGCTGATGCGACCGAACACTTTCGAGATCAGAAAGATCGCAGAAGTGGAAAAGCTTTTCTGGTCGCAGTTTCACAATCCAGAGCGTCCACTGGCAGTGGACGATCGTTTGGCTCAATGGGCCGAACTGAATAGGTTGTCCGGACTCGCCATGAAGTACGTCATGGGTCATCTGTGGCCGGGGAGATCGGAGCCGAAGAGTTATTTCAGCTTGGTGCAGCAATTCCTTGACGCGGTGCCGCGTATTAATGCAATGAAGAGGTCAGCATGCATAGAGGGCGCAAGGATGGCTCTTGCCCGTGTCAAGACATACTGGGCAGAGATGGAGACCACCGTTGTTGCGTCCCGAGATTCGGACAAAAGCCGAGTACCCTCCGAGCACTATTTTCAGGAAGTCCTTGAAGGCGCTCGTGTAATAGAGACGCAGTGCTCGAAAGATGCTATGTTATGATAGCATATGTAATTATAAAGTAATATTTTGATAAACTGTAGTGGCCTTTTTATACTTGTGCCTTCAAGTATTGGGAACACCTCTGTGCGGCCGTTTTAAGATATATATATATATATATATATATATATATATATATATATACAAAATCTGAAAGATGGCAGTCGTTGGCTTCAGCCCCCACGCACATAGTGCGGGGGGTGCTCGCAGAAGACGCATTTTCACACTTAACCCAACGTCTTGGTCCTACAAAGGAGGTGATAGCGCAGCGGACCAGGCAACCGGACTATAATGCTTTAACACTTTCACTTAGCCATAGGAGCTTGACAGTGAGACTATTTAGGTAGCCCCTTGGTGGCGACTGCGCTCGCCCGAGTTCGGGGCGCGTATGTGCCTGACCGGGAAGCGGCTCTTTGTTAAAGCGGAGGAATCCGATAGATTCCGATAGGTCATCGAGTGGCTGACCAGTCTCACGCTACATCATGACAGTCAGTTTTCGGCTTTCTCTACTGAGGTGCTCGCCCGGCCGAACCGGGGCACAATCGCAGTAGTTCTCCTGGTGCTACCTTAGCCGATAGAGCGGAACGTAAGGTAGCCGAACTCAGGAGCCGGGCAACCCAACATTTGACCAAAGACATGATTCGGAGCTGATGCATATAATGCCAAAACTCGCGACGCCGAACACTCCCTAAGGTGTTCGGTCTTTATGAGTGCGAGCGAAACAACACTCTTTATTAAAAAAGCCCCTAGTGTCCAGGTACATGCAAAAAATTCTGACGTGGCCACATGCCAAGAAGCCAGCCTCCTCCTTGGTTATGTCAGAAAGAACCAGGGGATGTGTAGCAACAAGAGACAGTAAAAAGGTTTACGCAGGGTCTTAATCTAAAAAGAATCCTTTAGGACGGGTCCCTACTGCACGTCTGCGCCTGTGTCTCCGTTGTGCCGTATCCTGGACGGGCGCCGCACGACGTTCATCTGTAAAAGAGAGGAACTAAGTTGAAAACGGGTCATGCCGAACAAAAGTTTAAAATAAACAAAGTATAAAGTAAAATATATAAAATTGAGCTTTATTGTCTCTTATTGTTTATGCATGGAGCCCCTAGTGGGGGTATATGGCCACTAAGCCTGCATCAATGATGATTTTGTCCTGAACTCGTCTATCCGCGTTCGTGGTCTTTAATGACCTATTTCGAAGTTTTTTGGCCGGTGAGGCCATTTTACTGTGGGGCTGTCAAAGCGGCCGCACAGTCCTCCGCTTGGGGAGGCACACTTTAGTGCTTCCCCTTCAAAGAGATGATGCCTCGTGGACCGGGCATCTTAAGCGTGAGAGATGCATAATGCAGTATTGCGTTAAAGCGGGCGAAAGCTTCGCGTCCCAGTAGTGCTTGATAGCAACTTGAGAACGGGACGATGTGGAAGGTCAACTTTTCGCGGCGGAAGTTATCGGCAGAGCCGAATATAACTTTGAGCCGGAGAAAACCCATACAATGGGTGTCCGGACCAGGTGTTACCCCTTGAAAGGAGGTTTTGCTGCGGCGGATTCTTGCTGGGTTTATCCCCATGTGATGGATTGTATCCTGATATATCAGGTTTAGTCCACTGCCGCCGTCCATAAGGACATTTGAAAACCGGAGTCCGCCAATTATTGGATCGAGTATCAAGGCAGTCCAGCCTGCATTCTTGATATTTCTGGAATAATCTAGCTGGTCGAAGATGATTGGTTTTGACAACCAGTGGCGGGACCCTTTGGGGATAGGTCGTGTGGTGTGTACCTTTATGGGTGCCGCACGTTTTGTTATGTGAAGTAAGTTCACTGTTTTTACTTCTTGTGGAAAGTTCTTTTGTTTCCTGGTGCTCTGCTTTTGGGGTCCGTCCTCGTCTTCGCTTGGTGTGTCGAGCCCCTTGTGTTCGGCATTGAGTCTGCCGGATTGTTTGAAAACCCAACAATCTCTGTGGGCATGGTTAGCAGGCTTCCCGGGAGTACTGTGTATCTGACATATCCTGTCCAGGATTTTATTTAAGTTGGATGGATCGTCCCTGTCATCCTGGAGGGGTGGTTTTGTCTGATTTTGTCGTGAACCTTTGAATCCGGCATTGATTGCCGTGCTCTTCGGACTTTTTTCCTTAGTCCGGCGACGGTCCTTGTTGCGTCGCGGTTTTCCGTTTCCATCCCTAGTTTCGGATGTACTTGGGTCGCTGGGGCTGCACCTTGCCAACCAGTTGTCCTCTCCTGCACAAAAGCGGGTCATGAGGCTTGTTAGTGCGGCCATTGTTCTTGGCTTTTCTTGGCCGAGGTGTCTGGCGAGCCATTCGTCTCGGACGTTATGCCTGAAAGCTGCTAAGGCTTCGGTGTCCAGACAGTCGACTATCTGATTCTTCTTAGTGAGGAATCTATTCCAGAACTGTCGAGCTGATTCTCCGGACTGTTGAGTTATGTGACTAAGATCGTCTGCATCCGGAGGGTGGACATAGGTCCCTTGAAAATTTGCTCGGAAAGCATCCTCGAGCTCTTCCCAACTTCCAGTTGTGTTTTCAGGAAGGCTTTTAAGCCAATGCCGGGCTGGCCCTTTAAGCTTAAGGGGTAAATATTTTATGGCGTGGAGATTGTCTTCTCTAGCCATGTGTATGTGGAGGATATAATCCTCGATCCAGACTCCAGGGTCTGTTGTTCCATCATATGCCTCTATGTTTATGGGTTTGAATCCCTCTGGAAATTCATAGTCCAGGACCTCATCGGTGAAACATAGGGGGTGTGCGGCGCCTCTGTATTTGGGTGTGCCGGATTCTGATGATGGCTTTATTGCATTGCTTACGAGAGCTTGCTTTCTTGGCCCATAAATGGACCTAACTGGGCCATGATGCGAATCCTTAGGTGGGTCGCATGCCGATTTAAGTGCGGCGCCGCTTGCCGCTTTATGGGGTCATCTATCCGACCGTGTGGCTTTCTCATTTTTTGAATGCGAGGGCTCTAGGGCCTCTTCGTCGAATTCAGGCAGTAGCTTTCTTTTTGGATAGCTTTTAGTGCGGCTACCGTCGCCGTATTTATCTGCGGTATTGATTACTTTGCTCCATCTAATCCGGAGTGCATCTTCCGCTGTTTTTAGCTTCCGCTTCTGCTTTTTCAGGCTGCGTGCAGTTGCAACGAGCCTCTCGTGGAGATTCTTCTGCTCCATGGGTTTATCCGGCGTGAGGTCGTCCGGAATGTCGTTTTCGCCGGAGGAGGGATGTTCGGTTTCTCTATCCGTGTTGCCCTGTTCGGACGGTTGCTCTAAGGCCTGCTCGTCGTCTACCGACTCGTCCTGCTCTATGGCTGGGTTTTTATCAAGGCGGGGCTTGGGTCGGCGTTTACGCCGACGCTTTGATTGCTTTTCGGGGGGTCGATCTCCCGTTCCATCCCCTTTTTCCTCGTTGTCGCTTCCTTTAGGGGTATCCACCAGGTACACATCGTGAGATGAGGTGGCTGTCCAATGCCCTATGGGCGTTGGTTCATCGGTATCTCCTGCATCGTCATCCATGCTGTCGATGTCTCCGGAGTCGAAGTTGAGCACGTTGTTTAAATTGTCGACAGTGGCTACCAAGTGGGTGGTGGGTGGGCTTTGAATTTCTTCATCATCCGTATCCCATCCTCGCTGACCGCAGTTCGGCCAGGGCTCTCCTGATAAAGAGAGAGACTTGAGAGAATTCAGGATATCACCAAAAGGCGAGTGCTGAAAGATGTCCGCGGCGGTGAACTCCATTATTGGCGCCCAATCAGATTCGATCGGCAGGGGCGCGGGGGGTTCGGAGTCCGGAGAGGAGTCCGGATCCTCGGAGTCGTGAGTCACGTGGAGTGTGGGGCCGGCGTCCGGCTCGATCGCCTTTGAGATTGCAGCCCCCGAGGTGACATGCAACCGCTCATCCTCGATTGACACAACTGGCTCCGAATTAAGGGTCAGAGCTGGTGCGTTTGCGGCCTCCGGGATACTGTTCGGTGACAGAGCTAGATCATGCCCCGCGAGACAGTGCGGCGCGCTTGGTTGTGGCTCGAATCCGTCGAAGATCAAATCTCCGCGGATGTCTGCCATGTAATTTAGGCTTCCAAACCTGACTTGATGGACAGGGGCGTAGCTTTCAATCTGCTCCAGGTGGCCAAGCGAATTGGCCCGCAGTGCGAAGCCGCCGAAGACGAAGATCTGTCCGGGGAGAAAAGTCTCACCCTGGACCGCATCGTTGTTGATGATCAAAGGAGCCATCGGGCCTAAAGGTGACGACACAGAGGAACTCTCAATGAAAGCACCAATGTCGGTGTCAAAACTGGCGGATCTCGGGTAGGGGGTCCCGAACTGTGCGTCAAGGCCGGATGGTAACAGGAGATAAGGGACGCGATGCTTTTACCCAGGTTCGGGCCCTCTCGATGGAGGTAATACCCTACTCCTGCTTGGTTAATATTGATGATATGGGTAGTACAAGAGTAGATCTACCACGAGATCAAGGAGGCTAAACCCTAGAAGCTAGCCTATGGTATGATTGTCGTATATGGAGTTGATGTCCTACGGAATACAACCCTCCAGTTTATATAGACACCGGATAGGGTTAGGGTTACACAGAGTCGGTTACAATGGTAGGAGATCTTGAATATCCGCATCGCCAAGCTTGCCTTCCATGCCAAGGAAAGTCCCATCCGGACACGGGACGAAGTCTTCAATCTTGTATCTTCATAGTCCTGGAGTCCGGCTGAAGGTATAGTCCGGCTACCCCAACACCCCCTAATCCAAGACTCCCTCACCCGTGCATTAGATGAGTTCTTATTGTATGCTTGTTTGTTTGTCTGCGATAGAATACCCGGAGTGCGCCGCTTGTTACTTCGAATCGCTAGGTTTCGCGGATCATCAGCAAGGCAAGTAACACTTTGATCATACCTTTCTACTACCCAGTTTTATTGCATTAGATCAATCCTCACACATTGCATGATTAGGATCTAATTAAATTGTGGGATGGGAAGTAGTTGAGGTAGTACCTATTACCTGTTTATTATCAAACCTTTGGGAGTTACTTCTATGTTTGCTTATTATGCCATGCTATGCTAGTAGACGTGGATTGGGTGAGTGATATCCATGACAGATATGTGAGTTTGTTAATTAATGGTTTATCTAAGGTGGCAACTTAAACACACATCTGGGTGGATTGAGGCACCTGGGTATTCCAGGACTTGCCTGTTTTCTTTTGGACCGCCACCCAAACTCAAAGGGATCATGAGACTATTCATACTAGAGACTCCCGTGTGCAGCCACAAGCTATTATGAGCTCTAGCATAGTTGACTAAGTCGTGCGAACTCTTACAGTGGTAGACTAGCAGATGTAGGGGATGTAGGTGGTACGGTCTACCCGGTCATAAGGTGCTAGCGCTTCTGAAAGACTATGTCTCGGTCATCCGTCTTCTCAAACACCATGTAGTACGAGAAACCAAACAGAGGCGATCGAGTTTTGTGGGGAAAAGTGTGCAAACCTCTGCAGAGTGTAATAAACTAATCATGGTTAGCCATGTCCCCGGTTATGGACGATCTTGAGTATCTAGTACCTGGATTATCATGTGAATCTCAACATGTTACTCTAAATTAATTTTGTTGGGTTATGTTTAATGATGATGCTTAATTGGGATTGAGAATGCTGTCAACCATTCTCAATGTTTAACAATCATCATGATAGTAATTAAATTTATTCCTTTATAGTAGGGAAAAATTGATTTTACGCAAAACTGTAACCATAAAGCTTTCCACCAGCCAAATATGCATATAGTATAGTTGTTTCATTCCATTACTCTCTATGTGTTACCTTGCCAGCATATTCCATGTGCTGACCCGTTTCGGGCTGCAACGTTAATGTTGCAGACTTTTTAGACGACGATTAAGGAGTTTTTAGGTCGTGGTTCTATACTCAGTGATGCCGTTGGAGTTGATGGACTCACTTATCTTCCAAGCCTTCCGCTGTTATCGTTATTAGATGGCATTAAGCCATATTTATTGTAATAAGTTCTCTTTTGAGACACTCGATGTAATAAGCGTGTGATTGCTACTCTGCTATAAATCCTTCGAGTACTGTGTGGTGTCAGCATTACTGATTCAGGGATGACAGCGGAACACAGAGATCAGACTGTTTAAGGTCTGGTCGCTACACCATGCCAAATCACCATGACAAGTTCCACAAAAATCGACCAAAATGAAGAACTAGGGTTGCACTCCGCATACACTGTCTGGACACTTGTAGAAGACCCACCCTTCATGCTTCTCCGTGTTCAAGAGATGGAACTTAATGCGAGTGTGGCACTTAGGGCATCTAATGAGCGGCACCACCACCACACAACCATCGAGCTTGTGGACATGGCGGCAACAAGCAACCTCCAACACGACGGAGAAGGGCGGCGACAAGCAAGCTCCAAAAGCGGTGACGACAAGCAATGGGGAATTAGGGATTTGATGGGTGCGACTGGATTCCGCAGCTTCGGGATTGAGGGGGTCGATGGGAATTACATGCGACGACCAATTTACAAAAATAACCCTAAGCAAAATGACCCACGTAACTTATGCGGACGTGGACTCCTCTGACTGGTCAAACCGAGCGGCGACGAGTGGCATGCGCAGAACAGTGACAATGGAATCATGTCTTGCCGTATACGGTGACTGTATTAGCCATATGATGACCAAAGCGAGCATTCTTCGCAAGTTCAGTGACAGCCAGTGCACTTTTACTCGTTGAAATCATACCGATCGTCATAAACGATGCATTGCTTATTTCCAATGAATAAAACTTCAGAGTTTTTTCAACAAGAAAAACTGAAATTCCTGAATTCCTTGAACAAACAGATGGACCGTTATTATTCTGAAGGAAAAAAGAAGAAAACACCGCTAGTTAAGGGCCTGAATCTAAGGCCGGCCATGGTCGTCTTATCTCTACAACCATCAGCAAGCGGTTTTGTAGAAGGCCCTAGTCAGCTGAGTCCAAAATATCGTGTTGCATGTACGGCGCGTGCCGGCGAGGAGAGGAAGCCTTCCCGTTGCCGTTGCCCCCCGACCCGCATGTCCCGTGGCGAGCGAGTTGAGAGCGTCGCACGGCAAACCCGGCCGGCGGCCATGTCCCGCTTCCCCCTCCCGAGCGAGTTGATGGATGCAACGGCACACTTATAAGAAGCCACGGGGCCCGTGGAGGTTTGTTACTCCCCCTGTTTACCGCGGGAGCCCCGTCCCCCTCTCCCTCCTTCCTCCCGCTAACTCCGCCCCGAACCGCACGCGCCCCTGCAACCGCAACCCCCACTCACTCCACCCAGTCCTCCTCTTTTACTTGGTCTCGCCTCGCCGTCCACCGCTGCAGCAGCACCACCGTCGTCGCGAGGGAGGATGCTCACCTTCACCGAGCTGTCGTGCCCGGCGGGCGGCGAGGGCGCGCCGCGGTTCGTCGACCCGCAGCTCTGGCTGGCCTGCGCGGGGAGCATGTGCACCGTGCCGCCCGTCGGCGCCGCCGTCTACTACTTCCCGCAGGGCCACGCCGAGCAGGCCGCCGCCGCCGTCGACCTGTCCGCCGCGCGCGTGCCGGCGCTCCTCCCCTGCCGCGTCTCCGCCGTGCGCTTCATGGCCGACCCGCAGACCGACGAGGTCTTCGCCAAGATCCGCCTCGCCCCGCTCCGCCAGGGCGACCCGGCGGTCGACGTCGGCGACGCCGCCGCCCAAGGGCGGGCGCTTCAGGACGACCGCCCCAAGCCGGCCTCCTTCGCCAAGACGCTCACGCAGTCCGACGCCAACAACGGCGGCGGCTTCTCGGTGCCCCGCTTCTGCGCCGAGACCATCTTCCCGCCGCTCGACTACAGCTCCGAGCCGCCCGTGCAGAACATCTTCGTCAAGGACGTGCACGGGGACGAGTTCAAGTTCCGCCACATCTACCGGGGCACCCCGCGCCGCCACCTGCTCACCACCGGCTGGAGCAACTTCGTCAACCAGAAGAAGCTCCTCGCCGGCGACTCCATCGTCTTCCTGCGCAGCGAGGGCGGCGACGTCCACGTCGGCATCCGCCGCGCCAAGCGCGTCTTCTGCGACGAGGGCCACTCCGGGTGGGACCACTACCGGGGCCTGATGCGCGGCAATGCCAGCTCCGGCGACGGCGGCGCGGCCGCTGCCAAGGGGAAGGTCCCCGCGGAGGACGTGGTCGCGGCGGCGAGGCTGGCCGCCGCCGGGCAGCCGTTCGAGGTGGTGTACTACCCGCGGGCGAGCACCCCGGAGTTCTGCGTGCGCGCGGGCGCGGTCAGGGCGGCCATGCAGGTGCAGTGGTGCCCCGGCATGCGCTTCAAGATGGCGTTCGAGACCGAGGACTCGTCGCGGATCAGCTGGTTCATGGGCACCGTCGCCGGCATCCACGCCGCCGACCCCAGCCGCTGGCCGCAGTCGCCCTGGCGCCTCCTCCAGGTACGCACGCCACAAACCATCTGGAGATTCTCTTGAACGAACGGACTAGCTTCCAGACCATCAACCACATGGCAACCATATCTCAATGCCATGGGACCATATGCTATGGCATATGGTACCAAATCGATGATTGATAATCGGATTCCTCCATGAATGAACTCGCAGGTGACCTGGGACGAGCCGGAGCTGCTCCAGAACGTGAAGCGCGTGTGCCCGTGGCTGGTGGAGCTCGTGTCGAGCATGCCCAACCTGCACCTGCCGTCCTTCTCGCCGCCGCGCAAGAAGCCGCGGATCCCGTCCTACGCCGACTTCCCCTTCGAGGGGCAGCTCTTCCACCCGCCGCCGCCGCCGTTCCCGCCCGGCCACCACCACCAGCAGGACCAGCTCCTGCACCACAGCTTCCCATTCTTCCCCTTCCCGGACAGCAATGGTGCTCCTCTCGCAGGGATACAGGGAGCCAGGCATGCGCAATTCGGTCCGTCCTTTTCGGATCTCCACCTCAGCAACCTGCAGTCGAGCCTGCTCTACGCGGGTGGCGCCGTCCGCCGCCCCGCCGCCGACCACGTCGCTCCTCGCGCACCAAGAACCATCAGCACCGACCTGACGATCGGCACCTCGCCCGCCCGCGAAGACGACACCACCACCACGCGCGCCCCGACAAAGAAGGCCGGCGGCGACGTCGTCAAGCCGGCGCCGACCCTGCTGCTCTTCGGGCAGGCGATACTGACCGAGGAGCAGATGAAATCCAGCAGCACCGGCGGCGACGCCGCAACCTCGCCGGTGGCCGGCGGATGCGGCTCGCCCAACTGGGACGCGGAGAAGGCGCCCAACCTCTCGGAGGGCTCCGGGTCGGGCTCCGGCGTGATCCAGGGCAGCCCAAGCAACAACAACAACACGTCCTCCTGGAGGCTGCAGTGGTTCGGGGACAGCAGCAGCCAGGCGGCGCCGGAGCTGCTGGGGCTGGAGGCCGGGCAGTGCAAGGTGTTCGTGGAGTCGGACGCCGTGGGGCGCAACCTGGACCTGTCGGCGCTGAGCTCCTTCGAGGAGCTGTACGGCCGCATGGCGGAGATGTTCGGCATGGAGTGCGCTGAACTGAGGAACCACGTGCTCTACCGCAGCGCCGCCGGCGAGGTGAAGCACATCGGCGATGAGCCTTTCAGGTGAGCAGCATGCACAATGTCAACTCCACTTGAAATCATTGATCACTCGTTACGAATAAATTCTTAACGTTGAATTTGCAGCGCGTTCGTGAAGTCGGCCCGGAGGCTGACGATCCTGACGGACGCCGGCAGCGACAACATCGGGGGCTGAGAATGAAGCCGCAGAATCGTCATTAGCCGAATAACTTAGGTCTGCCGGCCATTCCAAGTCGTCGTCAGCGAGCAAATAAGCCGGACCAAGTGCCCCCTGCGTGTACAGCTGAACTGCAAGCTGTGGTTGGTTTCTTCCCGAGTTAGTAGCTCATTTCCCTTCCATTTTCTTTCTCGTCGTCGTAGCCGTAGGAGCTGCAAAGCAAACCAAATCAATGTGGCAGCAGCACCACTCCCCTCTGGACACCTTTCATGATCATCATCGAATGTAACGTACTTGCCGCGGATCTTTTTATTATTTCGCTGGGCCCGTCAGAGAATTGAATGCTCTCTTTGGCGCCTGGCCAGAGGGACAAGCTCATCATGCATGCAGGCAGCAGGCTTAAATGAAATTTGTGCGATGTTGCCTCGAGAACATTTACTACTACTGCTCGTCCTCCCTGCCGGTTCTGAATCACTGGCTCCGGCTCTTGCCTCCGGGCGTCTCATACTGGCCGCGTACGTATCTCTCTCCGGCCTCTGCTCCGGGCTGGGCATGCATGGGGCAGTGCATTAACTCCTCCAGGTCCGGGTCCTCCATGCCATTGCCATGTCCTCTGCTCGCAGTGGCGAACATAACTCCACTGCCTGCCCATTTTGGCGCGGGGAGACGATCCTATCTGAGATGGACGTTTCATCTAACCGGATCGACCAAAAGAACAGTGCGCCACCGCGCCAGTGACCGGCCGGCCGTCCGGGACCCTGACCTCCCATCAGCCCATTATTCCGTGCGCATATACTGCTCCTCTCCTCTCCTCATGTTGCAGTATCTCTGTTTGCACTGCAGAAAACGGAGGCGCGGAGCCGCCCACCGGTGCACGCATCCGCGATCCTGTTTGCCTGCGCCTAACTTTTTGGTGTTTTGCATCCGCCGTAGCTCTTATCAGCGCGTCGTCGCCTACCTGGAAATCCATCAGCACTGCCGTCAGCGGCGGTTGCCGACTGCACCCTGTACAGGCACAATACGTGCTCGGCCGGGGGCTGGACGTCGACCGCTCGCCGGAAGAGACAAGGGGGTGGATTGCTTCGGGCTCGCTCGCCCGGCCGGTCTTGCTTGTCCGGCAAGTGTTCTTGACCACGTCCCTGTCACCACGCCACGAAGACGACAGCAGGAGCGAGGGGAGGGGAGGAGGAAGAGGCGTGAGGTCGGTCGGGCGGGCAAGTCGCAGGGGAAGGCGAGAGAATGTTGCACCGCGCGCGATAGGTGCGCGCCATCACTCGGACAGGCGCTTTTGCAGGGGGCGAGCCGCTGTCCGGCGGTTCACGTTGGATCTGACGCCGACGGGCGGGGCTGGTCGGGGTGGTGGGCTGGAGTCTGGAACAGTTGGAGTCTGGAACAGAGGAGCCATGGGCGGACGACCGGACGTCGCCGATTACAAAAATGTTTAATCAGCTGGGACGAGAGAGAGCTCGGCGCCGAGGGAAATGGATGGAAAGAGGGCTGCTCTGCTACCCGTACGATGTGCATACTCCTGTTCGTAAGACCATTTGACATGGCAAATTCGGCCCCTCATATGCCCGTGGACATGTCCGGTCACGTTCGCGGGCGTATTCGGATGGGCCCTCATATTTCCTTTCGTGCATCCACATATCTCAAATTCGGACTATCAAATTCATGCAACACAATGTCACGCGTAAATAGCAATTGTTGGTATCAAGCATACATAGCATTTACATAAAAATTATTTGTCGATTCATTTGGTCAAGCTCCGTCGTTCCATACTCCTCGTCCGATGAAGTATTGGAATCCATCATTTACCTAATAATATCACAATAATTCTGGTTGGTCAATGTCTCGAACATAGCAAGGCGAAGCCGGAGATTTGCCGGACGTACCACGGTGGCGTCCGGGCCGGAGACAACGTCCCACGCGGCGAGGACGGGAGCGCTCTTCCGGAGCTGGCGGCGGGGAGCCTGAGAACGGTTGCGGACCGGGCGCGGCGGCGGAGCTGCGAGCCGGACGGTGCAGAGGAGGAAGAGAAGAGGAGAGAGCAAATGGATCCAGTGGCTCGGGGGGTGGGGAGGTGGATCTGATGCAATTTAGGATGGGGTCAGGTTGTCGGGTCCGACATGACGGGCTTGCCCGGACGCCCCATATCCGTCCCATATTTGAGCTGGATATGGGGGGTGCCGGTCAATCCGGGCGTTTGAGGGGCCGTCCGGGGTCAAAATATGGTGACCGGTCGGTCCATCTAAACGTATGAGGCGGGTTTAAGAGGTCCGGTTGTAGATGCTCTAAGAAGAGTAGAAGACCGTGTGTAGTTTGATGGTACGCAGAGCATTTCGGGATGGACATGATGGTGGGTCAAGGGGCGGGTTTGGTAGCCAAGTTTAGGACCCGGCGCAACAAGTTGCCACGCTTGCTGCCGCAAGTGTCGGGCTTGTAGTACGTGCCAGGACTACTAATTAATCGTGGACTTAACTGCTTGGCTTGTCCATCGGGATTGCAAAACAATCCCTGTCAATGGTACGGGGACCCAAACCATAGTACTACTGCTAACAGCCAGCCTGTTCCGATGAGCTAGAGAGGCCATGTACGTACGCTTCTCCGTTCCAAACCACATACAGAGGCCGGCACGGGACGTGAAAGCTTCGGTAGTCTCTGTACGTGATCGACACAGATAATCCTTGGGGAAAACTTTGATTCACCTCTGCTGCGTCGTGGCACCGTGGGTGGGTGAGCGATGCGTCCAAGCCACCGCTGCAAATGGCAAAGCGAAAACAAAGCAGCTCTACCGCACGGTTGAAGGGTCCTTGTCACTTGGAATAACCACGGATTTTGTTGGCGGTGCTGGTGCCCGCCGTATGCCCCGGTTGGCCGCGGTCTGTCTGCTGACGGTAATGTTTCTTTCTAGTATCTCTCTCTCTCTCTCGCGCCGGCGCCGGTGCGTGCACCCGTTCCTGTCTGCTGCCGGCCGGTTGCTTTCCCTTGAAACGAGGGGCGGATGGGTGATGCTCGCAGATTGACGTCGGTCGGTCGAATCATATAATTCACATCCACACCCCCTCCATCCAAAATGAAGGCACAGGATATCGATCGAGCAGGAGCAGAGAGATGAGATGACACTGAGAGATAAAGAAAGGTAGCGGCGTCGGTGGGGTGCGGTGCGGTGCGCAGGTGCGATCGCGGAGCGCGCGGCCCGGCGTGTCGGGCTGAGCCGAGCGACACACGCACGCACGCGGACAGCTAGCTAGCTAGCGCGCCGCACCACATGACGGGAGGGAAGTCAGCAGGCACGGGAGAGAGAGTCAAGAAGTCAGCGAGGGCGAGGGCGCGGTGGGGGCGGCGTGGCACACTGCGCCATGCCGGGCCGGGCTCGCTGCCTCGCCTGGAGCACTAATTAATTGGCGTCCCGCCGACGAGGGTGTAGCAGGTGGGTGATGCGGCGGTGACGAGAGCGGGAGCGGCAGGCAGGCAGGCAGGGCAGACTGGGCGAGCGAATGTTCCGCCGCTTCGTGTGGGGCGCCATCTGACGCCTGTCCCCCCACGTTGACCCTGTAGCGCGCTCTCTCTCTCTCTGCCTCTACCGTCGCACGGGCAAGGCTCACTCTTTTCCCGCCCGCGTCTCACCGGCGAGGTGCCAAAAAGGTGACGTCCGGACCTTTTTTGTTCATGGCTAACTTTGCCACAACTAAGCTTAGGCAAAATGTGACTGTCACAAAAAGTGTGGCTCATAAAATGACCACCACAAATATGATAAAATTTGGCAAAAAGTTGAGCCTATGACATATGGATCAAGTGGCTAGAAAAGTGTGACAAGCCACAAGTGTGGCAATAAATCAAACACATGCCTAAGCTATTGTAGCACGACTAAGGTTAGACGTGGCAAGCTTAGACTGCAAACCAAACAGACAGTCTTTATCTCTGGGAGAAGAGAAGGCGGTGGTGTGTACGTTCGCCATATGGCAAGCAACCGATTTTTTTCTCTTAGAAGAACATACTACTAAACCCAAACCTGAACCACCACCACTAGACCCAAACCTGAAGCACTAGTACTACTAGACCCAAACCTGAACCAGGCGGTGCAGCTTCAAGATTACCAGTGCTCCCGCGAATCCTGAACTACCGTACGCGCAAGAGAGTGCTTGTGTTCTGTGATGATCATGATTAATAAGCGTATAAATGCACTATTAAGTGCAGTACTAGTGGTGCTGTCCTCCTCCCCACGAAGTCACCCAACGCGGGCGGGTCGGCGGGCGGCGGCGCGTTTCAGGGTGAAAATTGTGGGCGGGCGGACGGACGCAAGTGAAATGAAGGCGATTGGTACGCAGATTTACACCGTGAGGTGTTGTATTTTACATCTTTGGGAGACGTAAATGTTAAAAAAAGCATTTACACCATCTGCCGAAGAAGGGGTTTTTAACCTCAGAGATGTAAAAGTTAATTATTTCTGCATCTACATCATCTATTGAAGATTCTCATACACTATATTAACTAAATTAAGTGCAATAACGATGCTCGTACAAAATTCTATGCGGACCAATAAACCAGGACGGAAGCAGCAGTCCTCCTCTCCGGCAAGTTACTCCACGCAACTCTGTCTCCAGCGCGTCCACCCTCACCTCACCTCACGTGCGTGCGCATCCAACAATCCTCGTAGCATCCCATACCTAGCGATCCTAAACCATGCAGCCTATGGACGCAACACGATAACGTGGGGTGCCGATTTTGAGCCCAGCACCACTCCACAGCCCATACGCACCGCAACGCAACGCATCTATAGCCAGTAAAAAAAATGAAATCTAGCCAGCCAAATAGAAAAGCCAGCTAGCTAGTAGCACGCCTTGCTTTCAGCGCCCGCACAGCAACAGCAGGGAGACATGGAAACATCGCGATCGATGCAGGGGGGTCGATCGACGGACACCGCATGCACGGCCTCGCCGATCCCGACGCCTGCACGCACGCCCTGTTAATAAACTTTCCTGTAGAAAAAAAATGCTGGTTTGACCGGGCCGGGCACGTACGTGACGACGAGCTTCGGCCACGGAAAACCGGCGGGACTTGCTCCGGTGCCGGGGCTCGGTGCGGTGTTCCCGGGGAGAAGCTGGTGGAGGAGAGCGTGCGCTCTTGTTTGTCAAGGCCTCCCTCGGTTGGGCGCGGAATGGAAGACTCCATGCGCACGAACGGCCTCGGGCACTGCCGCCCTCTCTCACCGTCTTTTGTGCGCCGGGAGCAGCGCGCATTAATCAATCGGATTGATGAATGATGATGGCAACGTATCCTCGGTTCCCTCTACGGTTGGTCTGCTCGCTTCGGTCAATCTCTGGATTATGGACATGTATAATTTGTTAGTACTACTACTATTGCTACTGCATTATTCGTCCTTTTGGACTTTGAGTTGTTTCCTCGGAGCATCATCCACCGTGGCATTATCTAAACAAATTTAAGGCGAGTAATATTGGATAGGAGGGAGTGCTGCTAATTCGGTGTTCCAGATGAAGGTCTTCAGACTTGTCTATGAGCACGCGGCCTACTGCTTAGTAAAACTTTATACTAAAGTCAGTATAAAATCGAGACACATATTTTAGGACGGAGTGACTACTTCGTCCCTAGTTCTTGGCTTTCTTGTTTCTTCACAACTTCAGGTATAGCACTCCTGTGAGAAGCATGCTTGAGGCACTAATAGCTTGTGAGGACCTACTGTGCCTGTCTGGATGGTCTACTGCTGGCACTGGCATTGGAGACTCCAAAAAAGTAACACACTCAACACCCAACTGTATCCATGTTCATCGTCCCATGATCGAGCCGACACTTTCCTCAAGTTTGGACTGGAACAGCCAACTTTGTCCACGATTCAGACACGGGACCAAACTATCACTATACACACCAATCAGAAAATCGACAATGCAGAATGTCTCAGATCTGGCCATGTCCATTCAATTGTCTCCATAAATAACATGAAACAACACCTGTCTTTATTGCAACCACCACTCTAACCTCAAGTTTTTCGACATCAAACAAACCGACCATTCATTCACCAGACACATTTTTGACATAGGGCCGCCCTCTAAGTTTGACCCTTCGTCAGGGTCCCGTTGAACTCAAAGCTGCTGATGCAGCAGTTTTGGTGTACGTTCTGAAGCTACGAATGCAATTGAATCTAATACGAATAACTAGATACAGCGTAAATCAACACTATGTCAAACTGTTAATACCCTACAATGTTGGGGCACGCAACGTGCGTCGCCTAAATATTGACAGGAAGAGCGGTCAAGAACGCCAGCGTGTAAGGAGATGTCGACTTGCCAAAAGCTGCACACCAGCGTGGAAGCTTCTCGAGAACCGTCTCGACCATTGGCGTGACCCTGTTCACGTCTGTTCTTAGTTTTACCAGGAGAGGAGGGTCCTCTGCGTTAGCTTCCTTTGGAGATGCCTGTGTCGCTTTACTTGACCAGAAAAGGGTTAACTGGAATTTTGTTGGTGCGTTCTTGCCGCCTGCAAACTGGATTGTATGCCATCCGTCCACCTCGCTCTTGCCACCCAGTTGAACCAACTTATCTGACTCCACTGAGTAAAATAACGCATATAGAGATCAGTTAGATGGCAAATAACAACAATCTACTTCACCTAGATCTGTCGACCTATTCGATTGTAACTCACCTTGAACAGTGAAGTCATCGATTTCTTGCATATTGATTGCGAGTGACCACCGTGTAGATGACTTGGTATCAACTGATACTACTGTTCTGCGGGCATCATCGGTAGCAGAATCGCTTTCAACATGGAGCACTGGAACTTCTGATTTGCTCCATCCAGTACTGCTCCCTTTGTAACTCCTGCAGCCATACTTCACGGTAAATGTCACAAAATCAGTTGTCATATTCTTTCCGCAAGAAAACTCTTCCCCTCTTAGGTCCATCAATTCCTGTGTCAACTTTCCAGGCATGTTCGAGAACAGGGAAACATAGGATAATGGTTCCGTGTTTCCATCGTTCGTTCTTGTAGTATCAACAACATGCACAACCTGAGGAAATAGTGAATCAGTTATCATTTAATAAGTAGGAGTATTCATTGCTAGTATGAGCTTTTTAATACAAATATGGGAACATTATGACAATTGCAGGCAAACGAATTTTCAAGAACATCCCAGAAAATTATTTGCTAATATAAGTTGTTTTATGCCTATGAAAATTGAAATACCTGAAATTTCGAGACAAATTAATTTTTTTCTTGATTTCTACTCCCTTTGTTCCAAAATAAGTGTCATGATTTTTGGTCAAACTGGAACAGAGTAAGTACCTATTATCCCCTTGCCGAACAATTGCATTTCTAAGTAGGCAACTGTACACAGTTAATGACAATGCAAGATAATTCATTGTGTTTGGGAACGTTTGAAGGACACAAAAGTCTTCTTGCACTCCTTAATTCTAATACAGAACTACAAAAAAATATATTTCAATCGGAAGGCGTAAGCATTTACTTCCAATTCTTTCTTTGAAGAAACAGGCTCTCCTTCATGGTATGCATAAGAGATTGTCTTAAAAGGATACTGGATTGTTAAACATAAAAATTATCCTTTTCAGGTTACAGAGATAGCAAATGATGACAAATTATGGAAATCATACGACAACACCCGATGAGTCAAAACAGTTAAACACCGAGTCAAAATATTAGGATACCATTTGTCAAAGTTAAACTCATACTCCCTCCCGTAAGCGACAAAGTGATGTTCCATATATTAACACGGTCTTCAAAATATAACTTTGACCACTAGTTTCTATTTCAATATATGTATAACGACCATCAAAATTGTAGTATTTTGAAAGTAATTCTCGAGACCAATTTATGCACATGGTCTTCAAGTTCCCAATCTAAATATTTAAAGCAATATCGACAGTCAAAGTTTTCATAGCGGTGCTTACATTTACAGAACGAGCAATATCCTCTGTGAATGCTGGAACAATGCCGCTTGATACCAGTACAAGGGCAAGACCAAAGAATGCACACAACACAGAAAGAAGTGTTTTTTTGGCACCTGCATAAAACATTATCTCGGATATAAGCTCATTTGGGTGTGTTATGTCTAAAACAGAAGGCAGATGTATGTACATATTGGAGAAGTCCGGAAATTGGATGCAATGATAGATGTTGAGTACAGTACAGCAATGTTAGAGAGGGGAGGGTGGGGGGGGGGTCTAGCCTTCTGCCCAGGGAAAACCACAATCATCACAAACTTACAGTCATTCCTCAGATTACTTTAGCTTTGAAGCTGCCCGGTAATTTTGGTCTTTTAGTAGTTTCTTAGTGTGGGTGATCACCTTTGGTGGCCTGTAAATTTTAGCACCATTTTGGCATTACTCTAATACAGAATGACAAAGCATGATGCATGTTTGAGGGCCAAAATTTAATGACCATTCCAACACACCCCTTACACTATATGTCCCAAATCAAAGCAATATCAAAAAAATTATGAACAAGACAGCAGAAACTCACAAGTCATGTAACGGAAGCAAAATGTGATGATATATCAAGCATGATATGGTTTACCTGAAATATGGACATACGAAAGGAGATACACAAACGTGAAGGACACGACTATAGCGATGGCAACAGCAACTACTACATTTCCAAGCCAGTCTGGTAGTCCACCAGGGTTCCTGCATATATAAGTGCGCACAAGGTTGAAATTAGTTCGGTTAGCTTAGAATAGCTGATGCAATACTCTCTGATAACAACATTTAAGTATAAAATTTAATCATGGCCCTAACTGGCATAGCAAATGAGAAAATAAAGAAGAAGTTTGGACGCCGCAGGCTCTAGATATTTACCTATCAGCACGTACAATGCTGCCAACCATCACATCTACCAAGCGAATAAACAAACCAGCAGATGACATAACTGGCACAGCCAAAGCCAGGACCAATGTAAAGACCTTAAGCTGTTTAGGTGACCTTACAGGAGTTAGTGTTGCTTCCATAAGACCATCTGCAACGAAACAACAGCCGTTAATACTCAAAGTTGAATATCAACATATTAACTCTCAGATAGTCACCCCAACTTACATGCAAAAGCAGGCGAAACAAGCCAGATGAGTGCTATATACGATGCTCCGACCTTCAAATAGGTTCCGACTATCAAAACTATAAGCCATTGGACAAAACCAGATTTGAAAATCCACCTCTCAGCTTCCAGGCCAACAATGTAATCCATTGTGTTACCAGTTAGACCTGGCTTTGTTCTTGAATACACTTCTTGAATGTGCCTCTTTAGGAGAATAAATCCAAAATGCTGACCAATGAATGCGCCAAGCAGTGCAGGTGAACCAAATAAGCCAATAACTAACCATGGATTTCCAACAAATGGAACAGGAAAGGGACAAATATGCGGCAGGGCAAATGCCACGACAACCGGTAAGAAGATAGAAAATATCAACGTCAAAATAATGCTCAAACATGATATTCCAAAGGACATAAGACCAGGACGTCCGCCCATAAGCAGTGATGTTCCCCATATCAGAAGTGACTGAAATATTATTGAGTTGTGAAACATGGTTGCTAGTCGCTGTGGATAGACCACCATGTACTTGCCCTGCAAAAGTAGTAACATACAAGTGATAAGCTGAAACAAAAGAAAATTCAGTTGAATAAGAAATCGTACTAACTAAATCTGCATTCTTTTCCAGATACGAACAAATATCTTGCCTGTTTCCCAGGTGCACTTTTTTTTTGCAGATATGAACACATATCATGGTCTAAGTTTACTTTTGAGGGAATCCATTGCTCTAAATTTATGCCAGCAAAGCCAAACAACACCAATCATCAAAAGCACTAGAGTTTTTTTGAGGAATCATATGGTGCCGGGAGCACAGAAATATATAATCCTAGCTTCAAATCTAATTCTGATGTTTAGTTTGAATCATGGTATGACCTGGTGACAGAACAATGGCACTCCAGATGATACTTAAAAGGAGGTAAGGCATGGGGAGTGCCATGCAAAAACTCCATTGCTCTAAGCAAACAAAATCAAAGAACATACCATGCCATCAAAGATAGACAACTCATCTAAGAATTGGGTCATACTTCAAAGTAATATATGATGTACTCCCAACCATTATATCTTGCCATTTATTTTCAACAAAGATAGACAACTCATCTAAGCAAACAAATTCAGTTTTTACAGAGGGAGTAAAATATAGTGTTATTTCTATTAGGACAAAATATGAGCCATTTGTTTTCTCTTCTTTGCCCCAGTTATACCCATACCCCCATTATATCTTGCCATCCAGACAAATTTAACTTCGCCCAAGCATCACAATTCACAAAGATTTTTCTCCAAAGAATACATCTTTGTTTCATAAAAAAAATGCTGATGATAAAGAATTCACACATCATTCGTTGGCCATACTGTTGCCTGAGTTTACATGGCAATAATTTTGAATTATAAAATTGGTCAAATCCTTACGGTCCTTTATTATCTGAAAAATTAGCATATGAAGACCTATAGAGATCAAAAATTTCCCACAGGAACTTACGAAAAGCAAAATCTATACATGTGCTTGCTTAGCTTAATGAAAAAAAATCAGATATTGCATGGTACAGTCATAATGTTTGATAACAAAAATATTTTAATACGATGTACCAGAATGTCGAAAAAAATAGCCTTCTTCTGCTCTGTGCTCTCTTGCTTTGCCTGGTGTGCGTCTTTCATAAATTTTGGTGATGAAGCAGCATGTAGTAGGAAGGCAAGCATATTTTCTCCATTATGCTGAAGGGATCCTGGTTTCAGGAGCTCCATTTTGTCATTCTGCACAGAAGACGGCAATGAAATCGAGTAAGCAACTAGTACAATGTTTGGCATCAAAAAATAGATTGAAGCTGCCACCACATATTCTGTTGACCTCGATCTACACTCACAATATTAACAAAAGTTACAAATACCATTACATCTAAATCTATCACCTCATTCTTTTTTTTAGGGAAGCTATCACCTTGTTCTAATTTCTGTTTGGAAGATAGAAATACAATATCATGGCAATAAAATTATTGTAATCAAATCTCACTAGGAAACATATGGCTGGATTCATTTAAGAATTAAACAGCTTGCATTCATACTCTACGAGGAACTGTGGAACAATCAGCTGGATCCTCAAGACGTGAAGTTCACATGTGATGTTTCCACCTTGTAATCTATCAAAAAGCTACTTTTGGTTCGGAAACATGTATACTCGTTATATTCCTTTTTGCATCAAAAAAGCGAATGACAGCAACATAGCTTAATCTCAAGGTCCATAATCTCTAGCTCTTCAAACCAGTACCAGCAGTAGACTCTTTCACCGAGTAGATGATATAGATATGTTAGTTATCATGTTCATAACAAATACTCCCTCTGTAAAGAAATATAAGACTTTTTAGATCACTACTTTAGTGATCTAAAAAGTAGTACATACATACACATATAAAGTCATCAAGCAAACCTTTGTGTGATACACAGATGTCGTATCTGTATATGCAAAATCAAGGCCAGGAAGACCAGCAACCTCCTCATATATTTGGAAATCAGTAGCAGATTTTATTGCTCCAGAACGGAAAACATCCTGCAATTACAAGTTTACGTCATGTCATATTTGCAACCTCCTACGAAGACAACTAAGATTGAACTATGCTGGTTGAGTAAAGTGACACATCGAACTGTCTTCGTTCACTCTAGCAATAGGATATCACTTGAAACCTCTTCTATAAGTTTTGTGCTAGGATCAACAAGTGGGTGTGAGGTGGATGAGAAACAACCATGTCCCTCATTTTTCTTATAAAAAGGTGAATTAAATAGGGCATTTCACTCCATGTTGCTCTGAGCTGCTTGATTTCAGAGTTGCTGGAAACATGACAAAGTTGCTATAGTTATTTGCTATGATCCAATGTTCCCCGCTTCTGGCCAAAATATAATTTACTTTTTACCTAACAATAATTGGAACAGGAAAATCATTCAAACCTCTATAGTTGGCCAATAATGTATGCAGACTGCACCTGACAGGGTAAATGAACCTCTATGAAAAGAGGAAAATGTTCTCTCTAGGACAGCAAAAACCGAGAATCAAATAAACACAATGTGTTACCTGTGTAGCTATCTGAGCAGATGGGTATTTCGCTACAGCAGCAAAGCTCTCCAAAGCCCATTGGTGAGTACCCTGTACATGAAAAAAAAAATAGTAAGGTACACGAAAAGGTTCAAAATCAATTCTTTTGTAACAAATTGAACAATGTACAGCAATTAAAAAACAGAAAGAAAAAAAATCTGATGCATCGGCGACAAAGTAACTCAGGGTTTGAAAATGTTCAGAAACCTTATTTACTATCATTAGGCATTAGCAACAAACTAAAATTTAGAACAGCTACATGATTGTTACAATTGCAAATGCAAGCATAATTTCTGTAAACAAATCGTGAACCCAACCTGAAAAAGGGTGGATTTCCCACTGATACCCATAGCTTCCAAATCAACAGCAAAACGTACTGAGTTTCTCCAGTGGTGCTGCACAAATATTAGTAAATTACATTATGGAGCATAACGACAATGACCTATGTACCAGTTACAAGATGATTTATGTGTAACATATGAAAATAGTGACCTGAGTTATAAAACTGTGGGCCCCATCAAGACCCTCTTCTTCCCCTGTGTTGAACAGAAACAGGACGCCACTCTTAAACCCATGCGCCCACTGAGCCACTCCCCGTGCCAGCTCTAGCATGACTCCTACACATGAACTGCAATCCCCGGCACCTTCCCTGAATAAGAATAGAAGTTAGAGGTTCTTTTTTCTCAAAAACTAACAACGGGGAAGGAAAAAAGTGGAAGTTTTTACAAGAGTTGGTCTGCTACAGTACACATATTTGCAATATGTAAGCATTAGTGTGTCAATAAATTTAAATCCTATTAACATTAGATATACACTTGAACAGTCTGAAAACCTGCTAAATTACTCGTAAAAATCATCGTCACAGAATTGTTCCTTAAAAACAAGCCTCAAAAGCTATATTCTCGTTCAACCTTCATGTGCTGTCAAGCTATCCTTAGCAAATTTTAGATCTCGATATCTCCTGCTTATAGTTAAAGAACCGTGCACGACTGAGCCCACATATTTGTTTAACCTCACTTATATCGCATACATTTCATTTAATCCACTCTCTGCACTCACCCCTTCCTCAATTGAATAATAACATGGCACTCAAGTTGATTATTGCATATTACATTCAACAAAAATAAAACCACTAAGTGTCCAAAAGGCATGTGGAAACTCTTTGTATCTGATGTAACCAATTAACGTGCTGATGATTAAGCATATCGATTACATTACATAATGCAAAGCAGAAGCAAAATTTCCTCATAAGGGAGAAGACAGAGCCTTACGTTGTGGAAACTGTGTCAATATGAGAAGAGACCAGAATCAAATTTTCTTCAGCTTCCGGTAAATACTTGGGAACAATTCTGAGGATCACGTGCTTAAGGTCTGAGTACAAGAGTGTTTTTCCCTTGAAAAGACCACCAGCTAGACGATTTGCACCAATATCCGTGTGGAACAGCTCCACTTGAACATCAACGTCCCAATGAGCTGTCTTCTTTATTTTCTCTGCTTCTGCATATACATACTATTGCATGGACATGTCAAGATGGATAGTGCAACTAAAAATAGCTGTAGAAAAATGATAAGTTCCAAACAACAATAGCACACAATAAATTGGGACTGTATCATACCCATCCAGATGGGAGAAAAGGTTGAAAAACAGTAAAAGTGAAAGATAAGAGGAAGAAATAATTAAGTGCCTCCTCACTTTAACTTATACTGTAATAATTATTCTCCACTAAATCCCCTTTCTAGTTCTTATGACCAAACCCCAGACCTCAATTTTTTCTCAACCCCCAGTGCCTCCATGGCTGGTGTGGGTGTGCACTTCTGGTGGTCAAAGTAACGGCTAAGCTTGTCTTGACTTCCAGGTAGAAGCATGGGCGAGATTAGCAACTAACAGCCAGGATCAGGTTGGTGATTGCAAGGTGGAAGGGCTGAGAGCCTGAGAGAAGTCAACAAAGGTGTTGCCTTTTGCATCTTGGTTATGGTATAGGTAAGAAAGAGCAGAAAATGGGTTATGCACATACTCATACAATGTTGGCAAGAATTGGCATCCAATGTATTCGCAGTGTCTGACTGCACTAGCTTCGACCTGGCATGGCCCCATTAACGCACTTAAGTGGCCTGGTGTTCAAGTTTTTTTTTTCTGAATGTGCATTTTCTGCGCACTGTGGCTAACGAACCACCCTCACGGTGTACAAGTTCAGTGACACACCATGCTTACCTAGATTTGCATTTTCTACGTACCGTGGTTAAACGAAGCATTCGCATGCTGCATAAGTTCAGTGACCCACCATACTTACCTAGATGTGCCTTTTCTACAGATCGCGGCTAAACGAACCACTTGCACGGTGCATAAGTTCAGTGACCCACCATACTTACCTAGATGTGCCTTTTCTACAGATCGCGGCTAAACGAACCACTTGCACGGTGCATATGTTCAGTGACCCACCACGCAATTTATTCCTGGGTTGAACACATGGAAGTTTCTACGTGCCCTTTTAATTATATAATAATAAAGAAATATGAGCTTAGTAGAATTATTCATTCACACGACACAGATTTTCATCAGTAAATATAGCCCAAAAGTAAGTGCTCCAGCTTCCCCCAACCACATAGCTAATTATCATGACTTAAAAAATATACTTTCTAACACAACAATATAAAATGCAGACTTAAAAAGCCTCTTTCCTACTAGAGCTCTACTAATTAAACAGGACACTGCAATCAGTGTCGACATTCAACACCCAACAGCTAGTTCCATCCAAACTGGAAAGTGTCAGCGAGCACCCATGTTTCGAACATATCAATGCATAATAACATTAACGGCAATGTTATAATTGGTCTGGAGACTGAAATTGTAAGTAAAAGCCTGTTAAAAATGCAAAAGCAAAGAAGCTTGAAAGGACAACCTGCACAGCAAGATCGAGGGCATCTGAACCAACTGGATGAGGACCCAGGCTTGTCAAGTACTTCACATGCTTAAGGGCAGAAGCCTCTGAGAAGCCCCGCTTACCAGCCTGCTCGGCACCAAGGGGCAAAGGAAGACTCGCAAACTGCATACGGTAAACAGACCAGGATCCATGAAGGAAAAGTATAAACAACCCCAGCAACAAATAAGCGCTCCTCTTATGCCTGCTGTTATCTTTATCAGAATCGACTGCTGCATCAACATTAGGCTTCTCATGTGTTGATACAGACGAACCTCGCCCTCGAGGCATTCTGCGTGTTTAAATGTAGTGAAACGCCTGAAAAAGAATGGGCTGTTAAAAAACAATTATCTTCGCAGTACCATAACAAACATTACACGATATTACCACTTGTAGCAGAAAATTAAAATACAATTAGTAAGCATTCAATTCCATATGCAGAAATGGAATTCCCACATGCACGATGATAAATGTTTTGAGTTCCAGCTACCAAAAAGAAAGATTTCACATGGATCCAGGCTAAATAAAATGCAGATCGGATAATCCCAGTTTTGTTCAGGATCGGATAATCAGTATGTTCCACCACTGTAAGAACTGGGTGTGTGCTAACAGCTAACCTCCCACGTTTCCACATGAGAAAATGCATGCACAGTCTAAGCAGTAGTAATCAGACACTACACAGAGTCTCAGGGCGTCCTAATTTTTCAGTGATGTTCTTCGCGCAGTTCAACTGACACCCCATGGTTCACAGTTTCAGAGCAGGGATGCTCCCCAAGTTCAGAAGCTAGGTGGAACAGGTCCCTACTCCATAGTCAGCTGGTTACGAACGGGAAACTTGAAAACAAGAGAACGGATTGGCTATTCAAGACGACCACAAGTCGTTACTGAAACAGGAACTGAAACTCTGAGAGTCTATGGATGAGAAGTGGCCGCTTTTGGCTACATGTTACGTTACCATAAAAGAGGAGGCAGAGAATTGGTAGGTTGATTCACATTTACTGCGTCCAAGGTTCTTTTTAAGAAGCCAGAGTGTGTGGACCAGGGCAGCAAAGTACTACCATATGGCAAGGAGAATTTCCAGCCTTGAATATTTCACACAAGGGCGGCAAAAAGGGACCCAGCTTGCAGTTCTAGACGGTGCATTTACCAGAGATCATGGGAAAGTCGTGGCCTGCCTGTCAGGCTTGAGAAAAGCCAGCCATTAATTACCAAGAACAGGTTGCAGCACCGTGTGACATCTGAAACTAATTACCCAGCTAATGGCGATCTCAGTTATGAAGTTTCGAGTCAATGGCACAATTAGCCACGGAGGGCGTTGGGGATTCAGACTTGCCCCAAAATTCTGTTTCCTTTTACCGATTAAACTGGTATCGACACTAGTATTAGTTCTATATAATTGATAGCCAAGACTCTACTTCCTATGTGGGCGAGGTCATCTGAGAGATCGCCTATGAGTGATGGACAGGATTAGTAGCGGCGCACACGCAGGAAACGAACCCGCAACTAACTACCATGATGGAGGGAGCTGCTAGTAGAGAGAGGAAGATTCAGATTCGGTTTGCGAAGGGAAGAAACGGAGCAGAATTGTATAGCAGCAAGCTAGTGCCAGCGCTTTCCTCACCAGCGGAAGAAGAATCCACGCCCGTGCGGATCTCCAGAGGGGCCGGCGGCGAGGGGAGCGGAGCTCTTGCTTCGGCGGGGAGGTTATCTCGGCGTGGACTGCAGTCTGGACTCTAGAGGGGATGAGGCGGCAGGCCGTTAGGATTTCGGTCGCCTCTCTCTATTTTTTACGCGAGGGAGGGGAAGCAGCAGGGAGACGCCCGCGCCGCGCGGAGCGGAGATTCGGGGTTATGATGAGGGGAAGGAGAGGGGGGAAGAAGGAAGGACGGCGATCGCATCGCATCGCATCGCAGGGACCCAAGAGCGTGCCTGGCCCGTGGCCCGTGCTAGGAGGAGTACTTGGACGTAGGCAGACACGAGATGCTGGACCGGTGTCGTGTTGCGCGGGGTGTATGGGCCATATGGGGCGGGACGAGGCACTGTGCGCCCTGCCCGCCTCTGTGACGAGCTCACGAGCCCGTCCGTCGCCCGTCCCCTACTTCTCTGTTCCTCCCGTGGCGTGGAGGACCGCAAGGATGTCAGGCACAGGGTCCCCTCTGAAGCGTCCCGTGTTCATCTTCTTGTTGGCTGATGACACGGTTTTGTCCGTCCAGAGCTCGAACTGCTTTCCCGTGATTTTATTTCGTTTTTTTTAAGTTGGAAGAAGAGCTGCTAAGATTCCATTGAAGAAGAAGAATTCCGATGGCTGAAACTGTTCGGTTAGTTAAACTAGGTCTAATAAAGCACCACAAGACATACAAAGGCGCCAAAAGGCTGAGCCAACACAGCACAAACCCAAAGGCACATTGCCGAGGAGGTCGGTGTCATCATACATCGCCATCCACGCTCATGGCCCGACGACTTTGGCTTCGCCAAAACTTCACCCAAGAGGACCATTTTGTTGTACTGATCATGACCGCCACAAAGCATGTTTGACGGCCTCATCGACACTTGAGAGAGAAGAGATATCCGATAGAGGAGTGGCCATGTGCCGCTCCGGTCTCGAGAGGACGACCAACCTGACTTGTCTGTCCAAAGTGCTTCAATCGTGCAACACCGCTAGCCAACTACTGGCCACAACCTAATGCACCACCGCAAACATCTTGCCACCGGAAGCTCCCGGTCAACTGCTCAACCACAGACAAGGTGCTCCTGCCAAAAGGTCAAATCTCCAAAACGATGCTTCCATCAAAGAAACGTCGCCACCGCCGATCCGATAAGCGGATCTCGGCTTTCACCCGAGACTATAACTCAAGAGCGGGATAGGTGCAAAACTCCTCGGTGAAGCCTTCAACAAGGAAGCAGCATACGCTTGTGTTGCCATCACCGGCTAAGAGCGAGACTTTCGTCCGCATAAATGCGCAGCTACGCCAAAGACCATGCCCTGGACGCACCCACCACAAGAACTGGAGACTGCTGCTCCTTCGAACTGGAGACTGATGCTCCTTCCATCCCGACCAGAGGACAACCGACGACTCCGCTGCTCACCAGAGAACCCAGCACTCGTCACACATCGTGCCCAGATCGGGCCCATCATCGCCCGAACCAGATCTGGCTGGCCCAAACCGCCATCGCGCGCTCATCCGGCGAACCTCCTCGGCGCCACCGCATCACCACATCTAGCGCTAGACCGCCGCCACCACTAACAAATGTGCACCGGTCCGCCGCGAGCCGAGGCCTGATACATCTCCAACGTATCTATATTTTTTATTGTTTCATACTATTATATTATCAATCATGTATGCTTTACATGCAATTTTATATTATTTTGGGAAACTAACCTATTAACTCAGTGTCCAGTGTCAGTTTCTGTTTTTGCCTATTTTATTGTTTCACGAGAAAACCATACCAAACAAAATCCAACTACGATCAAACTTTACGATGTTTTTTCTGAACTAGGAGAGACCCTAGAAGCTAGGGGGGAAGCCAAAAGATGTACGAGAGAGACACAAGCTCATACCACCTGAGCTTGTGGGCCCCTCGTAACTCCAATTGACCTAATTCCAATACTATAAATTTCCTAAAATTCAGAAACCACTAGAGCGAGACCCGAAACAATTATTCTGCCGAAGCAAGCCTCTATTCTTCCGTGATCCCATATGGAGGCCTCCGTCGGCACTCTGCCGGGGGAGGAGTCGATCACGGAGGGCTTCTATATCAACCTTGTCGCCTCCATGATGATGCATGAGTAGTTCCCCACATGACCTACGGGTCCATAGTAGTAGCTAGATCTCTCTCTCTTTCTCTCTCTCTCTTGATCTTTGATACATCTTCATCGTATCCACTTTTCCAACGCTTTTTGCTTTTGTTTTGGATTCTAATTTGCATGATTTGAATGAAACTAACCCGAACCGACGCTGTTTTCAGCAGAACTACCATGGTGTTGTTTTTGTGATGAAATAAAAGTTCTCATAATTGGACGAAACTTTTTGAAGATTTATTTCATGATAAATAAAAAATATTGGAACTAAGAACCACCGGAGGGGGGTCCCTATCTGCCCACGAGACACCAGGGCGCGCCACCCCCATGGTAGTTGGTGGGGCCCCTGGGGCTCTGAGCAGCTCTTGACAAAAAGGACAAATTGGAGGTTTGTAAAAAGATTACTATTCATGTACTGTTTTTGCCTGATTTGTCTTTTTTGTTGAAAGCTGCTCAGGTGTTCAAATGTTTTAAAATTTGGAGCGGGCCTCACACATCAAATTTTCTATCGTATAGTTTTTTTTAGAATTGTTTGAATTTGTTACGAATTGTTTTCTAACCGGATGCAGATGAGCCTGGGCACCGAAACGCTGTGTTAGCAAGATATTTCCTCTTCTCTTTACTGTCTCCTTATATTCTGATTTGTTTCTTTTTGAGAAACTTGTTATTTGTTCTCTCAAAGGTTCAGTTTGCAATATCTTTGAAGATATCGATGGATGGATGTCGGTATATGCTATTCGTGTTGTGTTTATCAACCACTTCGAACTCTCCGTCACATGGATGCTTCTCTTCACTGAAAATGACGGGCTGGCCATGCCCGCTCGCGCTTCCCAATTCGAAAATGAAAACAGAATGAATTTGACAAATTGTTCCTGAAGTTAAAAGGCATTCATGAATTTCAAAATGCTCTTCAATTCCAAAATATATGTGGATTAGAAAACAAATCAAGAAATGAAATAATCATGAACTTTGGAAAGACCTTTATGGATTTTAAAAATGTCCCAACTTCCACAAATGTTTGTGAATTCAAATAAGTGTTCCTTAATTTTAAAAACTATGCATAAAATTGAATACATGTTTGCTGATCTGCAATTTTTCATGAAAAAGAAGTGTTAGCAAATTTAATTTTTTTTGGAAAATATAAAAATGTCATGAATTGAAAAAATGTTCATGGGTTCACAAAAATTTACAAATTCAAAAATTGATCACGAATAATGTAGTAAAGGGAAAAAAAGAATTATGAAAAAAAATCAATTTAAAAGTAAAGTAAAAGAAAAAATAACATCCCAGGCGCTTGCTTTTCGGCCGGCTCGGTATGGGGATGAGGTTAGCATCTTTTTTTTTGTTTAATTTTTAGGTGTTCAGAAATTTAACAGAATAAACAATGTTTACAAAATATTGGGGAAAATGTTTTAAAATTAGAAAAAAGCTTAATATTGAAAAAATATTCACGTATTTAGAAAATGCACCGGATTTTAAAAGATCTTCATGAAATTAGAAAGCATTCTGGATAAAAAATGCTCATGAAGATGACAATTATTCCCAAACATAAAAAACTCTAAATATTCAAAATACCAATGAATTTTAAAAATATTCTAGGATTTCAACAAATGTTCATCAATTTGAAATTTTTTCCAAATGTTTTAAAAAATGTTCATGAATGCCAAAAAAGCATATGGATTTTAGAATTTTCTCGGCTTTGGAAATATTTCTGAATTCAAAAAGGGTTCAATATTTTTTAAACAAAAATTGAAAACATGTTCACGAAATTGAAATTGTTGATTAAACAAAAGTTTTTGTGAATTTAAAATTTGTTTACAATATTAAATAATGTCATGAATATCATGAATGTTTATGAGTTGAGAAAATGTTTACAAAGTCAAAAATTGTTCAGGAAATTTAAAAATAAAATGAGAAAATAAAAGTAACTATGATATTTTTTAAATTTAAGTTACCAAACAAAAAAAGTAAATCAACAAATAGAAAATAACATCCCTGACATCTGCTTTTCGGCTGACTGGGATGAGGCGAGGCGGCTCTTTTGTTTTTGTTTTATCTTTTGGTTTTTATTTACTTTTTAAGAAATAAAAAATAACAATAATTTGGAGGGTTTTTTTACAATTTGAACCAGGATGCTTTAAATTTAATAAATGTTTAGGACTTTAGAAATATTTCGAATTTTAAAAGATTTTCATGAAACTGAAAAATGTTCTGGATTTTAAAAAATGTCATGGATTGGAAATTATTCCTAGTTATTGAAAAAGGGAAAATGTTAAAAATATTTTCAAAATAATCTTGGATTTCAGAAATTGTTCATGAATTCAGAAATATTTCCAAACTTCAGAAAATGTTCATGAGTTTTGGTAATTTTCTTGTATCTCAAATATTGCTCGTGATTTTGAAAATTATTCTTTATTTCAATAAAATCTTTTGAATTTGGAAACAAATGTTCACCACTTAAAAAATATTCTTAGATTTAAAATCATATTACAAATTGCAAAGATAATTACGAATTTGAAAAATGTTCTGGATTCCAAAGAAACATGTTTACTATTTTTTTTAAAAATCCGAGTTGCAAAAGATGTTCCAAATGTCAAAAAATAATGTGTATGGAAAGATGTTTGAATTTCCAAAAATCTTACCAGATTACAACAAATGTTTTGATTTTTTATAAATTTTAGAAATATTTATGAATTTGAAAATGAGAAAAGGGAAAAAAGAAAAATAAGGAAACTGAAAGAAAAACGAAGGAAAAGGGTATTGAGAGAAAAAAGGGTCCAGGGAAGGTTCTAGATACTTCCCAAAAACCAAGGAGAAGTAACCGGTGATCAGATACTTTATTTATTTTTTCTACATAAATGTGTGGACATTCAGGTATGAAGTTCAGAGAGAAAGGAGACATTTGTATGATCCCTTATAACTACCTCTTTGCATTTGCAATGGAGCCTCTAATAAGCAACATTAATGCATGGTTGGAGCAACAAGGGTGTTGTCGGAGGAAAGACAGTGAAGCGCATGCTAGCTACCATCCTCAAGCATGTTCTTTGACTGCAGCTTAAACAACACTGACATGGGCCAAACACACTTTTGCTTTTTGATGCCTTGTTCGCAAGTCTCCAGGTGAAGGACAACTGGACAAGGGTAAGTCCCCTCAAGTGAGGGGCTCCAAAGGTTTCACTAGGAGTTTGAGGGATATAACACTATGAGTGTGAGCGGCAGCGATGACCAAGATTCCTTCCTCCTCTGGCTCTCGGGTAAAATAATTAAACAACGAAACTGCTGGAATTTTATCTATTTATGGGCCAACTTAATAATAATTTCAAAAATTCCTAATAAATCCTAGAGGCCCACTTAGCCCATTCATGCAAGGCAAGGGGCACTTGTAAAGTTTAGTCCACCACCTTACTATTTTAGAGAAAGTTGGACCTTTTTATAAGGGAGGTCCTTTCCCCACATGTATGAGTATGAGAATAAAAGGGACATCCATGCGCGCTCCTCCTCCGCCGCCCGACATGGCGCGGCGCGGGTTGCGGGAATGAGCCGATGTCTAAATTTTTGCCACGCACGACGGGTATGCAAACGGTCACACGGGAGCTGAAACGTTTTTACTGTAGTGAAGATTGAATACGAACGGCACACCTCTTCGCCTGCTGCCTGTTCGCTTTGTCTTCCTCTGTTGCTTCACCTCCCGTCGCAGCCTGTTCGCCTCTCTCTCCTGTGCCTATATAAGAGAGGTCGCTCCTCCCCAGAGAGACACATCAGAAAGATCATCTCCCTCTCGCGACCAAGTTCCTGAGCACCGCGCTGCTACTACGTTCTTCCCCATCCCGGCTTACGGCGTGCACTGCAGGTCGGGACAGTAGGCCTTCAAAACAGCACCTCTTCGAGTCTAGTACGGGAGAAGGGTGATAAGGTTTTTGGGGAGCGCTCTGCGCGACTACTGACTTCTTCGTCACGGACGCCCCGTACTCCGACGACTACTTCCCCGACGACGACTTCTTCCCCAACATCGACAACCTCCTCAACGACATGGCTGGCGAGGATGTCGACCCCAAGTCCAGTGCTTCTGCTGTTGTTGTCCCGTATGTGTTCTTGCTCGTTCTGTTAGAGGCCCTGCCACAGTTTCTTGTTCTAGTGTTTGCCCTAGATATGTTAGGTTCTACTTCATATATGCAACTTTCACTACTGTCTGCTCTAGATATTGTTAGCTACAGTTCATATATGAAGATGCTATTTACCTTCTCTCTGTCAGATCGCATGACTTGCTTTATCTCTGCTATATTAGTCAGACTTTCTCTAGTATTTCTGTTAGTAAAATTATTCGGTAAATTGCTCATATTTCCAACAATCCAAAAACCTTATTAAAGACAATTTACCCCGAGTGGTTTTGCTGCTTCCATGAGACCTCCTATGTTTGAGGGTATCCACTATAAGAGGTGGCGCGTGAGAGCAGTCTTATGGTTTCAAACCATGAGTTGCTATGACGCCACTCTTGGCAAACCTGAAGGAGAGTATGTTGGGGAACACATTATTTCAAAAAAATTCCTACGATCACGCAAGATCTATCTAGGAGATGCATAGCAACGACAGGGGAGAGTGTGTCTACGTACCCTCATAGACCGAAAGCGGAAGCGTTAACTAACGCGGTTGATGTAGTCGAACGTCTTCGCGATCCAATCGATCAAGTACCGAATGCATGGCACCTTCACGATCTGCACACGTTCAGCTCGGTGACGTCCCTCGAACTCTAGATCCAGCTGAGGCCGAGGGAGAGTTTCGCCAGCACGACGGCGTGTTGACGGTGATGATGAAGTTACCGACGCAGGGCTTCGCCTAAGCACTATGACAATATGACCGAGGTGGAAATCTATGGAGGGAGGCACCGCACATGGCTAAAACAATTGTCAACTTGTGTGTTCTAGGGTGCCCCCCATGCCCCCGTATATAAAGGAGCAAGGGGGAGGCCGGCCAGCCCTATAGGGCGCGCCCAAGGGGGGCAATCCTACTCCCAGTAGGAGTTGGATTCCCCCTTTTCCTAGTCCTACTAGGAGAAGAAGGAAGGAGAGGGGAAGGAGAAGGAAGGAGGGGGCGCCGGCGCCGCCCCTCCCCCTAGTCCAATTCGTACTAGGCCCATGGGGGGGGGGGGCGGCCAGCCCTTGGCTGCTCCCTCTCTCTCCCTTAAGGCCCAATAAGGCCCATAACTTTCCCGCTGGTTCCGATAACGCTTCCGCCACTCTGATATTTATCTGGTGACCCTTGGAACTATTCCGGTGTCCGAATATAGTCATCCAATATATCAATATTTATGTCTTGTCCATTTCAAGACTCCTCGTCATGTCCGTGATCTCATCTGGGACTCCGAACTACCTTCGATACATCAAAACACATAAACTTATAATACCGATCGTCATCGAACATTGAGTGTGCAGACCCTACGGGTTCGAGAACTATGTAGACATGACCGAGACTCATCTCCAGTCAATAACCAATAGCAGAACCTGGATGCTCATATTGGTTCCTACATATTCTACGAAGATCTTTATCGGTCAAACCGCATAACAACATACGTTGTTCCCTTTGTCATCGGTATGTTACTTGCTCGAGATTCGATCGTCGGTATCATTATACCTAGTTCAATCTCATTACCAGCAAGTCTATTTACTCGTTCCATAATGTATCATCCCGTAACTAACTCATTAGTCACAATGCTTGCAAGGCTTATAGTGATGTGCATTACCGAGAGGGCCTAGAGATACCTCTCCGACAATCAGAGTGACAAATCCTAATCTCGATCTATGCCAACTCAACAAACACCATCTGAGACACCAGTAGAGCATCTTTATAATCACCCAGTTATGTTGTGACGTTTGATAGCACACTAAGTGTTCCTCCGGTATTCGGGAGTTGCATAATCTCATAGTCATAGGAACATGTATAAGTTACGAATAAAGCAATAGCAATAAACTAAACGATCATAGTGCTAAGCTAACGGATGGGTCAAGTAAATCACATCATTCTCTAATGATGTGATCCCGTTCATCAAATGACAACTCATGTCTATGGCTAGGAAACATAACCATCTTTGATTAACGAGCTAGTCAAGTAGAGGCATACTAGTGACACTCTGTTTGTCTATGTATTCACACATGTACTAAGTTTCTGATTAATACAATTCTAGCATGAATAATAAACAGTTATCATGATATAAGGAACTATAAATAACAACTTTATTATTGCCTCTAGGGCATATTTCCTTCGGTCTCCCACTTGCACTAGAGTCAATAATCTAGATTACACGGTAATGATTCTAACACCCATGGAGTCTTGGTGCTGATTATGTTTTGCTCGTGAGAGAGGCTTAGTCAACGGGTCCGCAACATTCAGATCCGTATGTATCTTGCAAATTTCTATGTCTACCTCCTTGACTTGATCACGGATGGAATTGAAGCGTCTCTTGATGTGCTTGGTTCTCTTGTGAAATCTGGATTCCTTTGCCAGGGCAATTGCACCAGTATTGTCACAAAAGATTTTCATTGGACCCGATGCACTAGGTATGACACCTAGATCGGTTATGAACTCCTTCATCCAGACTCCTTCATTTGCTGCTTCCGAAGTAGCTATGTACTCCGCTTCACACGTAGATCCCACCATGACGCTCTGCTTGGAATTGTACCAACTGACAACTCCACCATTCAATAAAAATACGTATCCGGTTTGTGACTTAGAGTCATCCGGATCAGTGTCAAAGCTTGCATCGACGTAACCGTTTATGACGAGCTCTTTGTCACCTCCATAAACGAGAAACATATCCTTAGTCCTTTTTAGGTATTTCAGGATGTTCTTGACCGCTGTCCAGTGATCCACTCCTGGATTACTTTGGTACCTCCCTGCTAAACTAATAGCAAGGCACACATCAGGTCTAGTACACATCATTGCATACATGATAGAACCAATGGCTGAAGCATAGGGAATGCCTTTCATTTTCTCTGTATCTTCTGCAGTGGTCGGGCATTGAGTCTGACTCAACTTCACACCTTGTAACACAGGCAAGAACCCTTTCTTTGCTTGATCCATTTTGAACTTCTTCAAAACTTTATCAAGGTATGTGCTTTGTGAAAGTCCAATTAAGCGTCTTGATCTATCTCTATAGATCTTGATGCCCAATATATAAGCAGCTTCACCGAGGTCTTTCATTGAAAAATTCTTATTCAAGTATCCTTTTATGCTATTTAGAAGGTATCATTTCTGATCAACAATATGTCATCTACATATAATATCAGAAATGCTATAGAGCTCCCACTCACTTTCTTGTAAATATAGGCTTCTCCAAAAGTCTGTATAAAACCATATGCTTTGATCACACTATCAAAGCGTATATTCCAACTCCGAGAGGCTTGAACCAGTCCATAAATGGATCGCTGGAGCTTGCACACTTTGTTAGCACCTTTTGGATCGATAAAACCTTCTGGTTGCATCATATACAACTCTTCTTTGAGATATCCATTAAGGAATGCAGTTTTGACATCCATTTGCCAAATTTCATAATCATAAAATGCGACAATTGCTAACATGATTCAGACAGACTTAAGCATCACTACGGGTGAGAAGGTCTCATCGTAGTCAACTCCTTGAACTTGTCGAAAACATTTCGCAACAAGTCGAGCTTTGTAGACAATAATATTACTGTCAGCGTCAGTCTTCTTCTTGAAGATCCATTTATTCTCTATGGCTTGCCGATCATCGGGCAAGTCAATCAAAGTCCACACTTTGTTTTCATACATGGATCCCATCTTAGATTTTATGGCCTCAAGCCATTTTCACGGAATCTGGGCTCATCATCGCTTCCTCATAGTTCATAGGTTCGTCATGTTCAAGTAACATGACCTCCAGAATAGGATTACCGTACCACTCTAGTGCGGATCTTACTCTGGTTGACCTACGAGGTTCAGTAGTAACTTGATCAGAAGTTTCATGATCATTATCATTAGCTTCCTCGCTAATTGGAGTAGGAATCACTAGAACTGATTTCTGTGATGAACTACTTTCCAATAAGAGAGCAGGTATAGTTACCTCATCAAGTTCTACTTTCCTCCCACTCACTTCTTTCGAGAGAAATTCCTTCTCTAGAAAGGATCCATTCTTAGCAACGAATATCTTGCCTTCGGATCTGTGATAGAAGGTGTACCCAACAGTCTCCTTTGGGTATCCTATAAAGACACATTTCTCCGATTTGGGTTCGAGCTTACCAGGTTGAAGCTTTTTCACATAAGCATCGCAGCCCCAAACTTTAAGAAATGACAACTTGGGTTTCTTGCCAAACCACAATTCATAAGGTGTCGTCTCAACGGATTTAGATGGTGCCCTATTTAACGTGAATGCAGCCGTCTCTAAAGCATAACCCCAAAATGACAGCGATAAATCAGTAAGAGACATCATAGATCGCACCATATCTAATAAAGTACGATTATGACGTTCGGACACACCATTACGCTGTGGTGTTCCAGGTGGCGTGAGTTGCCAAACTATTCCGAATTGTTTCAAATGAAGACCAAACTTGTAACTCAAATATTCTCCTCCACGATCAGATCATAGAAACTTTATTTTCTTGTTACGACGATTTTCCACTCCACTCTAAAATTCTTTGAACTTTTCAAATATTTCAGACTTATGTTTCATCAAGTAGACATACCCATATCTGCTTAAATCATCCGTGAAGGTCAGAAAATAACGATACCCACCGCGAGCATCAACACTCATCGGACCACATACATCAGTATGTATTATTTCCAACAAGTTTGTTGCTCGCTCCATTGTTCCGGAGAACAGAGTCTTAGTCATCTTGCCCATGAGGCATGGTTCGCAAACATCAAGTGATTCATAATCAAGTGATTCCAAAATCCCATCAGCCTGGAGTTTCTTCACGCGCTTTACACCAATATGACCTAAACGGCAATGCCACAAATAAGTTGCACTATCATTATTAATCTTATATATTTTGGCTTCAATACTATGAACATGTGTATCACTACTACCAAGATTTAGTAAAAATAGACCACTCATCATGGATGCATGACCATAAAAGATATTACTCATATAAATAGAACAACCATTATTCTCTGATTTAAATGAATAACCGTCTCGCATCAAACAAGATCCAGATATAATGTTCAAGCTTAACGCTGGCACCAAATAAAAATAGACCACTCATCATGGATGCATGACCATAAAAGATATTACTCATATAAATAGAACAACCATTATTCTCTGATTTAAATGAATAACCGTCTCGCATCAAACAAGATCCAGATATAATGTTCAAGCTTAACGCTGGCACCAAATAAAAATAGACCACTCATCATGGATGCATGACCATAAAAGATATTACTCATATAAATAGAACAACCATTATTCTCTGATTTAAATGAATAACCGTCTCGCATCAAACAAGATCCAGATACATCAGTATGTATTATTTCCAACAAGTTTGTTGCTCGCTCCATTGTTCCGGAGAACAGAGTCTTAGTCATCTTGCCCATGAGGCATGGTTCGCAAACATCAAGTGATTCATAATCAAGTGATTCCAAAATCCCATCAGCCTGGAGTTTCTTCACGCGCTTTACACCAATATGACCTAAACGGCAATGCCACAAATAAGTTGCACTATCATTATTAATCTTATATATTTTGGCTTCAATACTATGAATATGTGTATCACTACTACCAAGATTTAGTAAAAATAGACCACTCATCATGGATGCATGACCATAAAAGATATTACTCATATAAATAGAACAACCATTATTCTCTGATTTAAATGAATAGCCGTCTCGCATCAAACAAGATCCAGATATAATGTTCAAGCTTAACGCTGGCACCAAATAACAATTATTCAAGTCTAGAACTAATCCCGAGCATCGTCACCTCGTCGTCGTTGGCACGCCGTCGTTGAAGTCCTGGTTCTAAGCCGTAAAGCATGGCACACTGAACTATCGAGCAGTCATCAGCTTTGCTTTGCCAGGTGTTTATAACATCTGGAGTTGCTCTTGTAGTGGGTTTGGCACCTAGCAGTGCTTCCAGGACGTAATTCTTCTGTGCAGGAATTAGGGTAATCCTCAAGTTACGGACCCAGTCCGTGTAGTTGCTACCATCATCTTTCAACTCAGCTTTCTCTAGGAACGCATTAAAATTCAACGGAACAACAACACGGACCATTTATCTACAACAACATAGACATGCAAAATACTATCAGGTACTAAGTTCATGATAAATTAAAGTTCAATTAATCATATTACTTAAGAACTCCCACTTAGATAGACATCCCTCTAATCATCTAAGTGATCACGTGATCCATATCAACTAAACCATGTCCGATCATCACGTGACACTACTGCAGGATGCTGCTAACGCGATACTACGATCAGAGACCGTTCGAGAAATTGCGTGCGATACCATAATCGCAAACGGTGCTGTATGAAAACCGTCAAAAATGTGTAAAACGTTTGCGATGATGGATGCATCAAACACAATTCAATTTTTAGTTGCGTGTGTGATGAAGGGCATACGGTTCAGTTCAGTGAACTATTTGCGATGAGGAGGAACAAAAGAAACGGGCAGCCGGATGGAGGCATCTGCGATACACATCATACGGTTCACTCGGATGAACTGTTTGTGATTAGGCAACACAAAAGAAATGGTCAGCCAGATCAAAGGTGTGTGCGATATACGGCATGCGGTTCACTCGGATGAACTGTTTGCGTTGACACAAGAGAACATAAACGGCTCAACTTAACAAGATGTGTGTGATATGCGGCAAACAGGTCTGTAATCAGAATTATGTCTGAAGACCGATAAGAACACAAACGGTTGTTGCTAATAAGACATGTGTGTTGTGCGATGGGATTGCATACAGAACAACAACAACAACAACACATACACACACCCACCCACACACACACACACAAAGAGACTTATAAGGACATGCTTGCATAACCAAATTAAACATCCACTTACATAGGTAGCTACTACAACCATGGCATTTGCACACACCAAAGTAAACTATTACATGCATAATTACATAGGTGGCTACTACACACATGACATTTCCACACACACCAATAAAGTAAACTATATATTACATGCATGATTAACTAGCGTAAATGATCATCAGATCATCATCTACTTGTTGTGACGCTTGCTCTTCTTGTGGCTCGATCCGGGCTCATCGATTTGGGTCACGAGGCACTTCCTCATGTCAACGATCCGCCTGTGCATCTCGTAGCATGTGTACACGCTCTTGGCCGCGAACCTGAGGTGAGGTTCATCCAGTTGCCGCATCTAGGCCTTATGCCAGGATACGGGACTTGTTCTTTGGGCATCCTGATTCATCTTTTCGTAGTAGGGGTCGATGATGGCTGAGGCGAGTTCGACCAGGGAGTCCTGCTTCATGCTGCCCCAGACCCTGTAGTGGTCACAGATTTCGACAAGGTTCTTGCAGGCCAAGCCCGTAACACTGAGCGCTTTTACATCGTCTTTGGTATCCACCGTGGCGAACTTGTAGTTGGTGCTGTTGACAAACCTGTTGAAACGGTCGCAAGGCCCTGTGGCCATGCAGTAGTGGTAGATGAGGACATGATGATGCACGCACAATTGGGCGACGACAACCTTCTGATCTATGCCAGGACGACCGGCAGTGTACTGGAGGTCGATGCCGACCACCTTGTACTTGTCTCCAGCAAGCAACTGCTCAACGCTGTTGATGTAGTCATCCACCACGGCCGGGTTGATGGTGTACACCATCGAGAGATCTGTCTCCCTCGTGTGGGTCTCCACTCTGTGCTCGCTGAACTCCATTGGAGCGTCGCCGGACATCCCCTCTCTATGTGTCGTCGTGGGTGTGCTTGTTGTGTTGTGGGGCGCGATCAAAAGGTTGAAGAGACTAAGGTTATAATGGCCGCGGTAATTAAAGGGGAAGCCGGATGGCCAGGAATATCGGCAGGCCCTGATGGCAGTTCTAATTTGCAGCGCGTAACTCCATCGTGTCGCATGTAAATGCATCATGTGGCAATGCGCGCGGCGCAACCACATGCATATGGGCCTCCTGACGTGATCATGCGCATGCCCAACCGCTGGCAGAGCGCGCGTAGAGGGACGTGAGCAGAGCGCTCCGCGGTCGCTGCAAGGAAAAGCTGTCCACAAGCCGAGCGCGCCAACGGACGCGACCGAGCGCGCTGCGGCGCCTAACGGCGAGCAGAGCTTGCCGAGGGACGTGAGCAGAGGAGGGCACAATGATACATGGCAAATAAGACGAACAGTGCGAGCGATGTCGGAGACATCAAGCACGAATCAGATCAGAGTTGCGTGTGCGATACGTGGCAGACAGTTGATCCATCAGAGCTGTTTGTGATGGAATAAGCCGTGTGTGTTGTGGGCAAACGCTTGCTGGTGTATAACCTTAAATTTAACCAAAAAAGTGTTAATACATGTTACAAAAATTGTATAGCTAGAAACTATGTTCAAATACGACTCCAACGATATAATCTATGGCGACATGCATTCGTATTTTATTAGTTAATAAATCCTACTTATAAACCAGGACGGGGATATAGTAGGTAATTAAACCGCAAACATTTTTTTTATCAACTGTATGTGTACGTGTCCTCTTGTCCTCCTCTCGCACGTCTTGTCACCCCCCTGCCGCAGACGGCTTACAGCGCAACCTTGCGCAGCGCGCGGGGGCGTTCTTTTGGCTAAACGGTGGCGCCAATGAATCGTCGGTGAGACCGTTCCCACGGAAACTCGTCGGTTCCCACGCAAGCTTCCCTCCCGACTCCATGAAATCCCCCAAAATCCCAATGCTTACCGGCCTGCTATAAAAACCCTCACGGCCGGCGAGTCTTGCGTCGCATTTTCCCCTTCCTCCCTGTAGTTTATCTCGTCTGCTTCTTCCACAATCGCCAATGGCACCGGTCTGTAGTCGTCGCTCAGCCACTCCGCCATCATCAGAGGACAGCTCCAGCTGGGAGGCTACACCACGGTGGCGACGCAGTCCCCGATGTAGTGTAGTGCGCGTGGCGTCCATGTTGGATGTGCGCGGAACACCCATCACACGCTCCACCGCCGCTGCCCGTTGGCAGCTGTTGCCGGCCGCCGTTGCCGCCACACCATCATCGAAAGCCAGGGTCATCTCCCGCTCTGCCGCCACGGCCCGAAGGCAGGAGGTGGCCGTCATGGCCGCCACCCCACTGCCGGCCACCGTGGCCATCACCCGTTCCGCCACCGCGGCCCAAAGGCGGGAGGTGGTGGTCGTGGCCGCCACCCCATCATCGACCGCCGTGGCCGCCAGCCCACCGTCGACTGCCGGGATCATCACCCGCTCTGCCACTGCCTCCCGAAGGAGGGGGCGGAGGTGGAGGCCTGCACATGCGTCAGCGACCTTACGCGCTACATCGAGTTCCTGCGGGAAGAGGAGGAGCGCCTCATCAAGCACGCAAAGAGCCTTGCCGCAGCCGTGGCCACAGCACACGCCGACGCAGAGGCGAGGAATCAGGAGATCTATGAGCAGTCCTACCGCTTTGAGAGGGATCGTCTGGAGCGGCAGTGGGCGTTTGAGCTGGTGAGCGTCGTTGAACGTGCAGCAGCGGCAGGCACCGTATTGTATTTGTCCAGCTCGTCGGTAGGCTCCTCCTCCTCCTCTGCCTCTTACTGAGCGCGCTCGACAGAGGAGAGGCTGCCGGAAGTAGCACAAAGCCCCTCCATGGTAGTATGTAGTAGTATTTAGGGGCTATTTTGTTCAGTTCATCTGACTATAGATGTGTGGTCGAACTATACAACGTACTTAAAATTAGCTAGTATATATAGTTGAACTAGCTATTTCGGTACATGGTTGGCAACAATTGGGGAATGATTTCTAGCTTAATTACTGAATTTTAGTTGCAAAAATTACATAGTGATAATGATTTCTAGCTGCATATTTTGACAAATCGCAGTGTTACAAGGATTGACAAATGGCAACGTTACTAGATCAACAAGTGTAAATCTTTCCAGTTTGACAAATGGCAACATACCCAATATGACAGATGCAAATCTTACCAAATTGTTTGTACGCGATTGCACACGGGTCATTCAGAACAACCGTTTGCGTTTAAGGGATGCACAAATCCTGTGCTGCTCTCACTTTGCATACGGGTGTTCTATCTAAATCGTTTCCGATCAAGAGCTGCAGAAATCCCGCTTGACACATTTTCTCTTGGCTTCCTGGAGAAGCTGTCAGTTTGCATACGGGTTTTCTAACTAAAACGTTTGTGATGAGTGTTTTATATTTAAAAGTGAATTAAACTGCGGCTTGGGCGCCATTAATGGAGAGGACACAAGAAGGGCGGGCGGCCATGGAAATCAAAGGGCTCACTTCCCAGTGAGCCTGCGCAGTGTATCGCTCGCACGTTTCCCGGTGAACCTGCGCACTCGAGGACATCTTGCACGCCTCTCGGTCAGCCTGCGCATCGGACGGCGCTCGCATGCCTCCCGTTCAGTCAAGGTCAAGCAGCTGTCCGCACGGCACCTCCTACAGCCATTAAAACCAAGACACGTGGCGTCACATGAATGCTTAACAGAATTTTGGATTCACTAGAATTTAAAAACCAGGCATCTCAATGTTTTGCCGGCAATCAACGGTGCCCTAGTGTTTGAAATTCATGCCCATTTCTGGCATGGGACCTAAGCATGCACCCAAGGACACAAATTTGATTTTTCAACCAATTTATATGCACTGGAGCATGTGCAGTAGAGGCAATGGATACCGTTTCATCCCCAAAGGTGGGACGTTCCCTACCGAAAACCATCATGCTTGTTGTGAGAAGCTCCAGTTTGTGAGAAGCATATACCCAAACCAGCCCCATATTGGACAAAAATTGTAGCACCACATGTTGATGCCGCTCCATGATAGCATGCCAAGTTTCATGAATTTCAGACGAGTTTTGGATTTACTAGAATTTAAAAACTAGGCATCTCAATGTTTTGCTGGCAATCAATGGTGCCCCGGTGTTTGAAATTCATGCCCATTTATTGCATGGGACCTAAGCATGCACCCAAGGACACATATTTGATTTTTCAACCAATTTATATGCACTGGAGCATGTGCATGTAGTTCAAATTTGAATTATGCACATAAAATGCATTGAAAACTCAGTTAATGCATAAAAATGTCCAAACGAACCCCGAAAAATAAAAAAATCACACAACACTCCTATTGTTCTATGCTGACACGAGAAAAAAAATTGTAAGCAATAAGAGGCAATGGATATCATTTCGTCCCCAAAGGTGGGACGTTCCCTACCGAAAACCATCATGCTTGTTGTGAGAAGCATATACGCAAACTTGCCCCATATGGGACAAAATTTGTACCACGGCATGTTGATGCCGCTCCATGATAGCATGCCAAGTTTCATGAATTTCAGATGAGTTTTGGATTTACTAGAATTTAAAAACCATGCATCTCAATGTTTTGCCGGCAATCAACGGTGCCCGGTGTTTGAAATTCATGCCCATTTCTTGCATGGGACCTAAGCATGCACCCAAGGACACATATTTGATTTTTCAACCAATTGATATGCACTGGAGCATGTGCATGTAGTTCAAATTTGAATTATGCACATAAAATGTATGGAAAACTCAGTTAATGCATAAAAATGTCCAAACGAACCCCGAAAAATCACAAAATTTCACACAACACTCATGTTGTTCTATGTTGACATGAGAAAAAAAATTGAAAGCAATAAGAGGCAATGGATATCGTTTTGTCCCCAAAGGTGGGACATTCCCTACCGAAAACCATCATGCTTGTTGTGAGAAGCTCCGGTTTGTGAGAAGGATATACCCAAACCTGCCCCATATGGGACAAAATGTGTACCGTGACATGTTGATGCCGCTCCATGATAGCATGCCAAGTTTCATGAATTTCAGACGAGTTTTGAATTTACTAGAATTTAAAAACCAGGCATCTCAATGTTTTGCCCGCAATCAACGGTGCCCCGGTGTTTGAAATTCATTCCCATTTCTTGCATGGGACCTAAGCATGCACCCAAGGACACATATTTGATTTTTCAACCAATTTATATGCACTAGAGCATGCGCATGTTGTTCAAATTTGAATTATGCACATAAAATGCATTGAAAACTCAGTTAATGCATAAAAATGTCCAAACGAACCCCGAAAAATCATAAAAATTCACACAACACTCCTGTTGTTCTATGTTGACACAAGAAAAAAAATTTGAAAGCAATAAGAGACAATGGATATCGTTTCGTCCCCAAAGGTGGGGCGTTCCCTACCGAAAACCATCATGCTTGTTGTGAGAAGCTCCGGTTTGTGAGAAGCATATACCCAAACCTGCCCCATATGGGACAAAAATTGTACCACAACATGTTGATGCCGCTCCATGATAGCATGCCAAGTTTCATGAATTTCAGACAAATTTTGGATTTACTAGAATTTAAAAACCAGGCATCTCAATGTTTTGCCGGCAATCAACGGTGCCCCGGTGTTTGAAATTCATTCCCATTTCTTGCATGGGACCTAAGCATGCACCCAAGGACATAGATTTGATTTTTCAACCAATTTATATGCACTAGAGCATGTGCATGTAGTTCAAATTTGAATTATGCACATAAAATGCATTGAAAACTCAGTTAATGTATAAAAATGTCCAAACGAACCCTGAATATTTCCAATTCTTTTATGATCACTGCAGATAAAAGGTCTAGCAATTCAAACACCGTCCATGGCCGATGTGACCACATTATGTAATTCAAATCAAGACCAAAAATCAAGTAGATCCCACACAGTTTATTATAACCAACCATGTGAGATGCAACACAAAATATCTTCGGACCGTGTCTGAATAAGGGACCGTGTCTGATGACACTTTGCGCGCCAGTTTTTTGGCTAAAGCGATCCCAAATTTTCGGCTTCCGCGGAAATATCTACCTCCCCGCCCCCCTTACCAAAAGCCACATTTCCCTCCCTTTCCGCCTTCCTTTCCAAGTTGAAACCTTCACTCCTTGCTTGCAGCGGCGCCGCCTCCTTGCCGGCGACCCTCCTTCACGCTGCTCGGCCTCGCCTATCCGGGCAGGTAATCCACACCTGACCCCCCTCCTCCTCCTCCTTCCACATCCCACATGGCCCGATCGTCGGCACGAGCGCGACACCTTCCACCCAAATCACCGACCCCTCCACCAAATAAGCGTCCGCCTAAGCCATGGTGCATGCAGTATAGCCAGGACCTCAAGGAGCATTTGGCAGCGGAGAAGCAAATCGCAGCGGCACATGCGGATGAGGTCGTGATGGCTGCCATTCGTGCCGACCCCCAGATCTTGAAGAAGCACCTTGCCATTTGCTAGCTACGCCGGTTATGCATGCTCGGTTTACCCATTGCGTGTGTTGCTCCTGCCTTTCCTTCACAAATTCTAGTGAATTGTGCTATCTAATTTTACCATGCAATCTGTTACTCTAGTGTATATGTTCTATATGTCGTGCAGTGTGGTGCTCACTTAGTAACTGTTTTATTAATTAGTTGTCGTCTTCAGTTAACTGTTTGGTTCAAATCTGCAAATGTGATGTTCAATTCTTTAGGATGCAATTTTGTATTGTCTTCCATGTGAAAAATAAATCGAATTTATCTTTACAAAATTGTGGGTGCATTCTGTTATTGTATACCATGTGAGGAATAAATTGAATTTGGCTGTAGTAAATACATGAGAAACAAATACAATTGCTACAATTGGTTGTAGTTAACAGTTTGGTTAATTGTCTGATCTTCTATTAGGAGTATGTTATATTATGCAATGTGGTGCTCAGTTAATGTTTGGTTCATTTGTTGTGTTGTTTAGTTAACTGCTTAGTTCAATTCTGCAATGCGATGTCCAATTGTCATGGGTAGAATTTTGTATTGTTGTGCATGTGAGGAATAAATCAAATTTGGCTGCACTTAATACATGAGAAACATATACAAGTGCTATATTTCCTAGTTCTTAATCATGCTTGGTTTGGATAAATGGGTTTTCACTGTGGCTTAAATTAATCTGATGAATCTGCAATGTGATTATTTTTCATCAACATATTTTACTGATAGCATGCGAACCCTTACTTAACCTGATCAATAACTACCTTATATGTGTTGCAGGGAAACAATGGGAAGCACTGAGGTTTACAATCGAGGTTAGCACGTGCATGGTCCGTTGTCTAATAGCACATCGTTGTGAAATTGCAGGAACCATTCTAATATTTAGGTTCTTAACAATTTGGTCTTGCGCATGTAGGTCCTACCGTTAGTGGTTTTGACCCATTGTTCGACCCTTTTTGCATATGGGGAAATGAGTTGTCCATAAATATCAGTCAAGTCAAGAAACTTAGAAAGATTGCTAAGATAAAGAAATTAGCAACAAAAAACAAAAAGTTCTATGTCTGTACAATGAAGAAGACATTAGTTCACTACAGGATGGTACTAACTATTATACCTTGCCTTTTTATTCCTTTGACCCATTTCCAATATAGAGAAGATATTTATGCACATTCTTGTTTTCAGGCCTTTCCAAAGCAGTTCACTGATGATTACCTCTCAAACCACCTGTATGGTCAGGAGGCGAGGAAGGTATTCATACAACACCCACAGTTCAATATTGAAGTGTTCCTGAAGAGGACGAAGGATGGACGGTCAATCATCCACAGGCACTGGCCTAAAGTTACAAAGACCTTCAACATCAATGAAGGCTCAATATTCGCCTTCTACTTCAGTAGTTTTCCAGATGATATACATCTGTCTATGTATTGTCTATGATGCTAATTTCGAAAGGTTATAGATGTTGCATGTGAAACTTGGTCTTGGTGTAGTTGTGTAATGGGGTAGCTGAGTGATGAAGCTATATGATGTTGTACTCTGATGTATTTCGATTATGAAAATGTAATATATTGTGTGCTTAATATGAACTGTCAATTAGATTAATAAATGGATTATGAATAATCAGATAATTAGCCTGCTAGTGGCGAATTAGCCTGCTAATTGGGTTTTGCTATTGCAAACGGTTGTTAAAAAATACCATGGGCGATGACCTCAGGCAACGCACACAGTTTCTAGGAATAAACCGTGTTGGATCAATGAACAATCACACACGACTCTCTTGAAAACTATTTGCATTAGGCCACCTTGCGCAAACGTTTACCACATGAAAACTGTGTGTGATGGACAGCCTTTGCCACACAGTTTCTTCCATGGACCGTATGTGATATATTCAATAACGCAAGCGATTTAACGGGAAAATTTGTGTGTGATGTACCTGTGAACGGAAACTTTTTCCTTCGAGTGACTGTGTGGGATGTACATACGAACATAAACGTTTAGCGGGGACTGACTGTGTGGGATGCACTTGCGACCGGAAACAATTTCGCCGTATAATTGTATTTTTAGCTCTATTGTACGTATTTCCATATTTGAGCGTTCGTCAGTCACACACGACCTCATTTTGCTGAATGTGTGTGCCAGGAGGGCATATCCCCGACGGTTTCTGGGTCGTGTGGGAAGGACCCCCCTATCGCCCACACTCACTGGGCGACGGTTCCAGAAGCTGTCGCGGAAAGGGGTTTTAAACCGTTTGTTTAGGAGCTCGTTGTACTAGTGTCAGATGGAGTAGTTTTCAATGGTGAACATCACTATGTTGATCATATCTACTATATGATGCATGCTCGATCTTTTGGTCTTAGTGTTCCGAGGCCATATCTGCTAGGTTCGTCAAGTTTAACCCGAGTATTCTGCGTGTGCAAAACTGGCTTGCACCCGTTGTATGTGAACGTAGAGCTTATCACACCCGATCATCACGTGGTGTCTCGACATGATGAACTGTAGCAATGGTGCATACTCAGGGAGAACACTTATACCTTGAAATTTAGTGAGAGGTCATCTTATAATGCTACCGCCGTACTAAGCAAAATAAGATGCATATAGGATAAACATCACATGCAATCAATATAAGTGATATGATATGTCCATCATCATCTTGTGCTTTTGATCTCCATCTCCAAAGCACCGTCATGATCACCATCGTCACCGGCTTGACACCTTGATCTCCATCATAGCATTGTTGTCGTCTCACCAACTACTGCTTCCATGACTATCGCTACCGCTTAGTGATAAAGTAAAGCAATTACATGGCGATTGCATTTCATACAATAAAGCGACAACCATATGGCTCCTGCCAGTTGCCGATAACTGTGTTACAAAACATGATCATCTCATACAACAATTTATATAATCACGTCTTGACCATATCACATCACAACATGCCCTGCAAAAACAAGTTAGATGTCCTCTACTTTGTTGTTGCAAGTTTTATGTGACCGCTACGGGCTTAGCAATGAAGGAAATATGCCCTAGAGGCAATAATAAAGTTGTTATTTATATTTCCTTATATCATGATAAATGTTTATTATTCATGCTAGAATTGTATTAACCGAAAACTTAGTACATGTGTGAATACATAGACAAAAAGAGTGTCACTAGTATGCCTCTACTTGACTAGCTCGTTAATCAAAGATGGTTAAGCTTCCTAACCATAGACATGAGTTTTCATTTGATGAACGGGATCACATCATTACAGAATGATGTGATTGACTTGACCCATCCGTTAGCTTAGCACTATGATCGTTTAGTTTATTGCTATTGCTTTCTTCATAACTTATACATGTTCCTATGACTATGATATTATGCAACTTCCAAATACCGAAGCAACACTTAGTGTGCTATCAAACGTCACAACGTAACTACATGATTATAAAGATGCTCTACAGGTGTCTCCGATGGTGTTTGTTGAGTTGGCATAGATCGAGATTAGGATTTGTCACTCCGATTGTTGGAGAGGTATCTCTGGGCCCTCTCGGTAATGCACATCACTATAATCTTGCAAGCAATATGACTAATGGGTTAGTTATGAGATGATGCCTTACGGAATGAGTAAAGAGACTTGCCGGTAACGAGATTGAACTAGGTATGATGATACCGACGATCGAATCTCAGGCAAGTAACATACCGACGATAAAGGGAACAACTTATGTTGTTATGTGGTTTGACCGATAAAAATCTTCGTAGAATATGTAGGAACCAATATGAGCATCCAGGTTCCGCTATTGGTTATTGACCAGAAGTGAGTCTCGGTCATGTCTACATAGTTCTCGAACCCGTAGGGTCCGCACGCTTAACGTTCGATGACGATCAGTACTATGAGTTTATGTGTTTTGATGTACCGAAGGTAGTTTGGAGTCCCGGATGTGATCGCGGACATGACGAGGAGTCTCGAAATGGTCGAGACATGAAAATTGATATATTGGAATGTTATGTTTGGACACCGGAATGGTTTCGGATGAGTTTGGGCATTTACCGGAGTACCGGGGGGTTATCAGAACCCCCCCGAGGCTTAATGGGCCTACATGGGCTTTAGTGGAAGAGAGAGGAGGCGGCCAAGAGGTGGGGCGCCCCCAAGCCCAATCCGAATTGGGAGGGGGGCTGGCCCACCTTTCGTTCTTCTCCTCTTCCCCTTCCTTCCCCCTCCTAGTTGGACTAGGAAAGGGGGGAAACCTACTCCTAGTAGGAGTAGGAATCCCCCCTCGAGGACGCACCATGAGGCCGGCCGGTCCCCTCCCCCTCTCCTTTATTTATGGGGGAGGGGGGCACCCCATAGACACACAAGTTGACAATTGTTTTAGCCGTGTGCGGTGCCCCCCTCCACAGATTTCCGCCTCGGTCATATTGTCATAGTGCTTAGGCGAAGCCCTGCGTCGGTAACTTCATCATCACCGTCAACACACCGTCGTGCTGGCGAAACTCTCCCTCGGCCTCAACTGGATCTAGAGTTCGAGGGACGTCCCCGAGCTGAACGTGTGCAGATCGCGGAGGTGCCGTGTGTTCAGTACTTGATCGGTTGGATCGCGAAGACGTTCGATTACATCATCCGCGATACTTAACACTTCTGCTTTCGGTCTACGAGGATACGTAGACACACTCTCCCCTCTTGCTGATATGCATCTCCTAGACATATCTTGCGTGATCGTAGGAATTTTTTTGAAATACTGCGTTCCCCAACAAGCAAGAACCGTACTTACCTACGGCATAAAACTACAACGATTTTTCGTCAAGATTGCCGTTTCAACCTTCAACAAGGACCGGGCATAGTCACACTCGATTCAACTAAAGTTAGAGAAACAGACACCCACTAGCCACCCGTGTGAGAAGCACGGCGGTAGAACCAGTCTCATGAACGCGGTCATGTAATGTCGGTCTGGGCCGCTTCATCCAACAATACCGCCGAATCAATGTATGACATGCTGGTAAGAAGTATGACTATTATCGCCCACAACTCTTTGTGTTTTACTCGTGCATATAACATCTACGCATAGGCCTGGCTCTGATACCACTGTTGGGGAACGCAGTATTTCAAAAAAAATCCTATAATCATGCAACATCTATCTAGGAGATGCATAGCAACGAGAGGGGAGACTGTGTCTACGTACCCTCATAGACCGAAAGCGGAAGCGTTAAGTAACATGGTTGATGTAGTTGGACGTCTTCGTGATCCAACTAATCAAGTACCGAACGCACGGAACCTCCGCGATCTGCACACGTTCAGCTCAATGACGTCCCTCGAACTCTAGATCTAGCCGAGGCCGAGGGAGAGTTTCGCGAGCACGACGGCGTGTTGACGGTGATGATGAAGTTACCGATGCAGGGCTTCGCCTAAGCACTACGATAATATGACCGAGGTGGAAATATGTGGAGGGGGGCATGCTACCTCTTGAGCATGCGTTGGGTTTCCCTTGAAGAGGAAAGGGTGATGCAACAAAGTAGCATAAGTATTTCCCTCAGTTTTTTGAGAACCAAGATATCAATCCAGTAGGAGATTACACGCAAGTCGCCTAGTACCTGCACAAACAATTAAGAACCTTGCAACCAACGCGTTAAAGGGGTTGTCAATCCCTTCACGGCCTCTTGCAAAAGTGAGATCTGATAAAGATAATAAGATAAATATTTTTGGTATTTTTGTTGTATAGATTGAAAAGTAAAGATTGCAAAATAAAATAAATAGTAAACTAGAATTGTAGATCGGAAACTTATATGATATAAAATAGACCCGGGGGCCATAGGTTTCACTAGTGGCTTCTCTCATGATAGCATGTATTATGGTGGGTGAACAAATTACTGGCGGACAATTGATAGAAGGGCGCATATTTATGAGAATATCTAGGCAATGATTTATAGGCATCACGTCCGTGTTAAGTAGACCGAAACGATTCTGCATCTACTACTATTACTCCACACATCGACCGCTATCCAGCATGCATCTAGAGTATTAAGTTCATAAGAACAGAGTAATGCTTTAGGCAAGATGACATTATGTAGAGGGATAAACTCAAGCAATATGATATAAACCCCATCCTTTTATCCTCAATGGCAACAATACAATACGTGCCTTGCTGCCCCTACTGTCACTAGGAAAGGACACCGCAAGATTGAACCCAAAGCTAAGCACTTCTCTCATTGCAAGAAAGATCAATCTAGTAGGCGAAACTAAACCGATAATTCGAACAGACTTGCAAAGATATCAAATCATGCATATAAGAATTCAGAGAATAACCAAATATTGTTCATAGATAAACTTGATCATAAATCCACAATTCATTGGATCTCGGCAAACACACCGCAAAAGAATATTACATCGAATAGATCTCCAAGAACATCGAGGAGAACTTTGTATTGAGAACCAAAGAGAGGGAAGAAGCCATCTAGCTAATAACTATGGACCCGAAGGTCTGTGGTAAACTACTCACACATCATCGGAGAGGCTATGGTGTTGATGTAGAAGCCCTTCGTGATCGAATCCCGCTCCGGCATATCGCCGGAAAAGGCCCTAGATGGGATCTCACGGGTACAGAAGGTTGCAACGGTGGAAAAGTGGTTTTGTGGCTCTCCTGAATGTTTTTAGGGTATAAGAGTATATATAGGCGAAAGAAGTATGTTGGTGGAGCTACGAGGGGCCCATGAGGGTGGGGGCGCGCCTACCCCCCTGGGTGCGCCCTCCTGCCTCGTGGCCGCCTCGTTGCGTCTCTGACTTCCTGCTACCTCTTGAGCATGTGTTGTTTTCCCTTGAAGAGGAAAGGGTGATGCAGCAAAGTAGCGTAAGTATTTCCCTCAGTTTTTGAGAACCAAGATATCAATCCAGTAGGAGACTACACGCAAGTCGCCTAGTACCTGCACAAACAATCAAAAACCTTGCAACCAACGCGATAAAGGGGTTGTCAATCCCTTCACGTCCACTTGCAAAAGTGAGATCTGATAAAGATAATAAGATAAATATTTTTGGTATTTTTGTTGTATAGATTGGAAAGTAAATATTGCAAAATAAATAGTGACATAAATTGGCAAGTTGACGGGAAACTAATATGATGTAAAATAGACCGGGGGGCCATAGGTTTCACTAGTGGCTTCTCTCAAGATAGCATATATTACGGTGGGTGAACAAATTACTGCCGAGCAATTGATAGAAAAGTGCATAGTTATGAGAATATCTAGGCATGATTATAAGCATAGGCATCACGTCCGTGTCAAGTAGACCGAAAGGATTCTACATCTACTACTATTACTCCACACATCGACCGCTATCCAGCATGCATCTAGAGTGTTAAGTTCATAAGAACAGAGTAACGCATTAGGCAAGATGACATGATGTAGAGGGATAAACTCAAGCAATATGATATAAACCCCATCTTTTTATCCTCGATGGCAACAATACAATACGTGTCGGTTTTCCTTTCTGTCACTGGGATCGAGCACCGCAAGATTGAACCCAAAGCTAAGCACTTCTCCCATTGCAAGAAAGATCAATCTCGTAGGCCAAACCAAACTGATAATTCGAAGAGACTTGCAAAGATATCAAATCATGCATATAAGAATTCAGAGAAGAATCAAATATTGTTCATAGATTATCTTGATCATAAACCCACAATTCATCGGATCTCGGCAAACACACCGCAAAAATATTACATCGAATAGATCTCCAAGAACATCGAGGAGAACTTTGTATTGAGAACTAAAGAGAGAGAAGAAGCCATCTAGCTAATAACTATGGACCCGAAGGTCTGTGGTAAACTACTCACACATCATCGGGGAGGCTATGGTGTTGATGTAGAAGCCCTCTGTGATCGTGGTTTTGTGGCTCCCCCTGATGTTTTTAGGGTATAAGAGTATATATAGGCGAAAGAAGTAGGTCGGTGGAGCTCCGTGGGGCCCACAAGGGTGGGGGGCGCACCGCCCTATCTCGTGGCCGCCTTGTTGCTTCCTTGACCTCCACTCCAAGTCTCCTGGATTGCGTTTGTTCCAAAAAATATCCCCGCGAAGGTTTCGTTCCGTTTGGATTCCGTTTGATATTCCTTTTTTGCGAAACACTGAAATAGGTAAGAAAACAACAATTTGCACTGGGCCTTCAGTTAATAGGTTAGTCCAAAAAATAATATTAAAGTGCATATTAAAGCCCATTAAACATCCAAAACAGATAATATAATAGCATGGAACAATAAAAAATTATAGATACGTTGGAGACGTATCAAGCATCCCCAAGCTTAATTCCTGCTCGTCCTCGAGCAGGTAAATGATAAAAACAGAATTTTTTTATGTGGAGTGCTACCTAACATAATTTTCAATGTATTTTTCTTTATTGTGGCATGAATATTCAGATCCGAAAGATTCAAGACAAAAGTTTAACATTGACATAAAACAATAATACTTCAAGCATACTAACCAAGCAATTATGTCTTCTCAAAATAACATAGCCAAAGAACGATCATCCCTACAAAATCATATAATTTGGCTATGCTTCATTTTCGTCACACAAAATGCTCCCATCATGCACAACCCCGATGACAAGCCAAGCAATTGTTTCATACTTTAGTATTCTCAAACTTTTTCAACTTTCACGCAATACATGAGCGCGAGCCATGGACATAACACTATGGGTGGAATAGAATATGTTGATGGAGGTTGTGTGGAGAAGACAAAAAAGGAGAAAGTCTCACATTGACGCGGCTAATCAACGAGCTATGGAGATGCCCATCAATTGATGTCAATGCGAGGAGTAGGGATTCCCATGCAACAAATGCACTATATCTATAAATGTATGAAAGCTCAACAAAAGAAACTAAGTGGGTGTGCATCCAACTTGCTTGCTCACGAAGACCTAGGGCAATTTTGAGGAAGCCCATCATTGGAATATACAAGCCAAGTTCTATAATGAAAAATTCCCACTAGTATATGAAAGTGACAAAATAAGATACTCTCTATCATGAAGATCATGATGCTACTTTTGAAGCACAAGTGTGGAAAAAGGATAGTAACATTGCCCCGTCTCTCTTTTTCTCTCATTTTTTGGGCCTTTTCTCTTTTTCTTTCCTTTTTATGGCCTCTTTTTTTCTTTATTTTTTTCGTCCGGAGTCTCATCCCGACTTGTGAGGGAATCATAGTCTCCATCATCCTTTCCTCACTGGGACAATGCTCTAATAATCATGATCATCACACTTTTATTTACTTACAACTCAAGAATTACAAATCGATACTTAGAATAAAATATGACTCTATATGAATGCCTCCGGCGGTGTACCGGGATGTGCAATGAATCAAGAGTGACATGTATGAAAAATTATGGACGGTGGCTTTGCCACAAATAGATGTCAACTACATGATCATGCAAAGCAATATGACAATGATGGAGCGTGTCATAATAAACGAAACGGTGGAAAGTTGCATGGCAATATATCTCGGAATGGCTATGGAAATGCCATAATAGGTAGGTATCGTGGCTGTTTTGAGGAAGGTAAATGGTGGGTTTATGGTACCGGCGAAAGTTGCGCGGTACTAGAGAGGCTAGCAATGGTGGAAGGGTGAGAGTGCGTATAATCTATGGACTCAACATTAGTCATAAAGAACTCACATACTTATTGAAAAAATCTATTAGTTATCTAAACAAAGTATTATGCGCATGCTCCTAGGGGTATAGATTGGTAGGAAAAGACCATCGCTCGTCCTCGACCGCCACTCATAAGGAAGACAATCAAAAAAATAAATCATGATCTGACTTCATCACATAACGGTTCACCATACGTGCATGCTACGGGAATCACAAACTTTAATACAAGTATCTCTCAAATTCATAACTACTCAACTAGCATGACTCTAATATCACCATCTTCATATATCAAAACAATCATAAAGAATCAAACTTCTCATAGTATTCAATGCACTTTATATGAAAGTTTTTTATTATACCCATCTTGGATGCCTATCATATTAAGACTAATTTTATAGCCAAAGCAAATTACCATGCTGTTATAAAGGACTCTCAAAATAATATAAGTGAAGCATGAGAGATCAATAATTTCTATAAAATAAAACCACCACCGTGCTCTTAAAAAGGTATAAGTGAAGCATTAGAGCAAAATTTATCTAGCTCAAAAGATATAAGTGAAGCACATAGAGTATTCTAATAAATTCCGATTCATGTGTGTCTCTCCAAAATGTGTGTACATCAAGGATGATTGTTTTAAACTAAAAAGCAAAGACTCAAATCATACAAGACGCTCCAAGCAAAACACATATCATGTGGTGAATAAAAATATAGCCTCAAGTAAAGTTACCGATAGACGAAGACGAAAGAGGGGATGCCTTACGGGGCATCCCCAAGCTTAGGCTTTTGGTTGTCCTTAAATTTTACATTGGGGTGCCTTGGGCATCCCCAAGCTTAGGCTCTTGCCAATCCTTGTTTCAAAATCCATCAAATCTTTACCCCAAAACTTGAAAACTTCACAACACAGAACTCAACAGAAAATCTCATGAGCTCTGTTAGTATAAGAAAACAAACCACCACTTTAAGGTACTGTAATGAATTCATTCTTTATTTATATTGGTGTTAAACCTACTGTATTCCAACTTCTCTATGGTTCATACCCCCCGATACTAGCCATAGATTCATCAAAATAAGCAAACAACACACGAAAAACAGAATCTGTCAAAAACAGAACAGTCTGTAGAAATCTGTAGGTTTCGAATACTTATGTAACTCCAACAATCCTGAGAAATTAGTTCATCCTAAATAATTTGTATATTGATCTACTTCAGTTGGAATTGGTATTTTATCGCTCTCTGGTAAAAAATGAAAATTATTCTCGTGAGCGCATACTTTCTGTTTTTTTCAGCAAGATCAAATAACAATCACCCAAGAAGATCCTAAAGGATTTACTTGGCACAAAAACTAATTAAAACATAAAAAAAAATCATAACATAGGATAGATGAATATTTTATTACTAAACAGGAACAAAAGCAAGGAACAAAAATAAAATGGGGTTGCCTCCCAACAAGCGCTATCGTTTAACGCCCCTAGCTAGGCATAAAAACAAGAATATATCTAGCTATTGTCATCTTTGGTATGCAATCCATATGTGGCTCTCATAATAGATTCATAAGGTAATTTAATTTTTCTTTCTAGTAAAGTGTTCCATGCCTTTTCTTAATGGAAATTGGAATCTAATATTTTATTCTTTCATGTCAATAATTGCACCAATCGTTCTAAGGAAAGGTCTAGCAAGAATAATAGGACATGTAGGATTGCAATCTATATCAAGAACGATGAAATCTATGGGCACATAATTCCTATTTGCAACAATAAGAACATCATTAATGCTTCCCATAGGTTTCTTAATGGTGGAATCCGCAAGATGCAAATTTAAAGAACAATCATCAAATTCACGGAAACCTAACACATCACACAAAGTTTTTGGAATCGTGGAAATACTAGCACCCAAATCACATAAAGCATATCATTCATGATCTTTGATAACCCACAAGTATAGGGGATCGCAACAGTTTTCGAGGGTAGAGTATTCAACCCAAATTTATTGATTCGGCACAATGGGCGCCAAAGAATATTCTCAAGTATTAGCAGCTGAGTTTTCAATTCAACCACACCTAGAAACTTAATATCTACAGCAAAGTGTTTAGTAGCAAAGTAATATGATAGTAGTGGTAACGGTGGCAAAAGTAACGGTAGCAAAAGTAATATTTTTGGGTTTTGTAGTGATTGTGACAGTAGCAACGGAAAAGTAAATAAGCGAAGAACAATATATGAAAAGCTCGTAGGCATTGGATCGGTGATGAAGAATTATGCCGGATGCAATTATTCATGCAACAGTTATAACATAGGGTGACACAGAACTAGCTCCAATTCATCAATGTAATGTAGGCATGTATTCCGAATATAGTCATACGTGCTTATGGAAAAGAACTTGCATGACATATTTTATCCTACCCTCCCGTGGCAGCGGGGTCCTATTGGAAACTAAGGGATATTAAGGCCTCCTTTTAATAGAGTACCGGACCAAAGCATTAACACATAGTGAATACATGAACTCCTCAAACTACGCTCATCACCGGGAGTGGTCCCGATTATTGTCACTTTGGGGTTGCCGGATCATAACACATAGTAGGTGACTATAGACTTGCAAGATAGGATCAAGAACTCACATATATTCATGAAAACATAATAGGTTCAGATCTGAAATCATGGCACTCGGGCCCTAGTGACAAGCATTAAGCATAGCAAAGTCATAGCAACATCAATCTCAGAACATAGTGGATACTAGGGATCAAACCCTAACAAAACTAACTCGATTACATGATAAATCTCATCCGACCCATCACCGTCCAGCAAGCCTACAATGGAATTACTCACCCATGGCGGTGAGCATCATGAAATTGGTGATGGAGGAAGGTTGATGATGATGATGGCGACGGATTCCCCTCTCCGGAGCCCCGAGCGGACTCCAGATCAGCCTCCCGAGAGAGTTTAGGGCTTGGCGGCGGCTCTGTGTCGTCAAACGCGATGAATCCTTCTCTCTGATTTTTTTCTCCCCGAACACGAATATATGGAGTTGGAGTTGAGGTCGGTGGAGCGTCAGGGGGCCCACGAGGCAAGGGGCGCCCCCCCCACCCTCGTGGACAGGGTGTAGGCCCCCTGACGTGGATTCTTCTTCCAGTATTTTTTATATATTCCAAAAATAATCTCTGTTGATTTTCAGGTCATTCTGAGAACTTTTATTTCTGCACAAGAATAACACCATGACAACTCTGCTGAAAACAACGTCAGTCCGGGTTAGTTCCATTCAAATCATGCAAGTTAGAGTCCAAAACAAGGGCAAAAGTGTTTGGAAAAGTAGATACGTTGGAGTCGTATCAATCTTTAATCTTAATTCTAATAGTAGGTTCCCACTCATCATAAAGTTTTCTAGGGATAGAAACTTCTAATTCAAGCTTTTCCTCATAGGATTGCATTAAAGCATCAACAATATGTTTGGTAAAATCTTTGTTTTGATCATAAGTATGAGGAGAATTTAACACGGATTGCAACAAGGAAATACAATCTATCATAGAGCAATTATCATAATTAAATTCCTTGAAATCCAAAATAGTGGGTTCATTTCTATGTAAAGTTTTGACCTCTTCAATCCCACTTTTATTAACTTTAGCATCAAGATCTAAAAACTCCATATCATTGGGACGCCTTTTAACTAAAGTTGACTCATCTCCAGTCCCATCTTTATAAAGATTCATATTGGAAAACAAAGATTTAATAGGAGACACATCAACCACTTTTAGATCTACATCTTTATTATCATGAAAACTAGAAGAACACGCTTTCACAAAGCAATCCATTTTAGCACGCATCCTGGCAGTTGTTTTTTTACACTCATCAATGGAAATTCTCATGGCTTTGAGAGACTCATTGATGTCATGATTAGGTGGAATAGATCTATGTTTCAAAGAATCAACATCAAGAGAAATTCTATCCACGTTCCTAGCCAACTCATCAGTCTTAAGCATTTTTTCTTCAATCAAAGCATTGAAATTCTTTTGCGAATTCATAAATTCTTTAACACTAGTCTCAAAATTGGAGGGCATCTTATTAAAATTTCCATAAGAGTTGTTGTAGGAATTACCATAATTATTAGAGGAATTACTAGGAAACGGCCTACAATTATAATTTCCTCTATACGCGTTGTTATCAAAATTGTTCCTACCAACAAAATTCACATCCATAGATTCATTATTATTATCAATCAAAGTGGACAAAGGCATATCATTAGGATCAGAAGAAACACTCTTATTAGCAAACAATTTCATAAGTTCATCCATCTTTCCACTCAAAACATTAATCTCTTCTATCGCATGAACCTTTTTACTAGTGGATCTCTCGGTATGCCATTGAGAATAATTAACCATAATATTATCTAGGAGTTTAGTAGCTTTTCCTAAAGTGATTTCCATAAAAGTGCCTCCCGCGGCCGAATCTAAAAGATTTCTAGAAGCAAAATTCAATCCAGCATAAGTTTTTTGTATAATCATCCATGTGTAGGGCAATTACGTATCATTAATTTCATCCTCTCCCAAGCTTGTGCAACATGCTCATGCTCAAGTTGCTTAAAATTCATAATATTGTTTCTAAGATAGATGATCTTAGTGGGAGGAAAATACTTAGAGATAAAAGCATCTTTTCACTTATTCCATGAATCAATACTATTTTTAGGCAAAGAAGAGAACCAAGTTTTAGCACGATCTCTAAGCAAAAACAGAAATAGCTTCAATTTAATAATATCATTATCCACATCTTTCTTCCTTTGCATATCACACAAATCAACGAAGCTGTTTAGATGGGTAGCGGCATCTTCACTAGGAAGGCTGGAAAATTGATCTTTCATAACAAGATTCAACAAAGCGATATTGATTTCACAAGATTCAACATCGTTAGTAAGAGCAATCGAAGTGCTAATAAAATCATTATTATTGGTATTAGAAAAGTCACATAATTTAGTATTATCTTGAGCCATCGTGGCAAACAATCAATACAACACACAAGCAAACAAGAGGCAAGCGAAAAGAGATGAACGGAAAAAGGGCAAATAAAATAGCAAAGGTGAAGTGGGGGAGAGGAAAACGAGAGGCAAATGACAAATAATGTAATGCGAGGGATAAGAGTTTTTGATGGGTACTTGGTATGTCTTGACTTGAGTGTAGATCTCCCCGGCAACGGTGCCAGAAATCCTTCTTGCTACCTCTTGAGCATGCGTTGGTTTTCCCTTGAAGAGGAAAGGGTGATGCAGCAAAGTAGAGTAAGTATTTCCCTCAGTTTTTGAGAACCAAGGTATCAATCCAGTAGAAGACTACACGCAAGTTGCCTAGTACCTACACAAACAATCAAGAACCTTGCAACCAACGCGATAAAGGGGTTGTCAATCCCTTCACGGCCACTTGCAAAAGTGAGATCTGATAAAGATAATAAGATAAATATTTTTGGTATTTTTGTTGTATAGATTGGAAAGTAAAGATTGCAAAATAAATGGCGATAGAAAATTGGCAAGCTTACGGGAAACTAATATGATGTAAAATAGACCCGGGGGCCATAGGTTTCACTAGTGGCTTCTCTCAAGATAGCATATATTACGGTGGGTGAACAAATTACTGTCGAGCAATTAATAGAAAAGTGCATAGTTATGAGAATATCTAGGCATGATCATAAACATAGGCATCACATCCGTGTCAAGTAGACCGAAACGATTCTGCATCTACTACTATTACTCCACACATCGACCGTTGTCCAGCATGCGTCTAGAGTATTAAGTTCATAAGAATAGAGTAATGCATTAGGCAAGATGACATGATGTAGAGGGACAAACTCAAGCAATATGATATAAACCCCATCTTTTTATCCTCGATGGCAACACTACAATACGTGTCGGTTCCCTTTCTGTCACTGGGATCGAGCACTGCAAGATTGAACCCAAAGCTAAGCACTTCTCCCATTACAAGAAAGATCAATCTAGTAGGGCAAACCAAACTGATAATTCGAAGAGACTTGCAAAGATATCAAATCATGCATATAAGAATTCAGAGAAGAATCAAATATTGTTCATAGATAATCTTGATCATAAACCCAGAATTCATCGGATCTCGGCAAACACACCTGAAAAAGTATTACATCGAATAGATCTCCAAGAACATCGAGGAGAACTTTGTATTGAGAACTAAAGAGAGAGAAGAATCCATCTAGCTAATAACTATGGACCCGAAGGTCTGTGGTAAACTACTCACACATCATCAGAGAGGCTATGGTGTTGATGTAGAAGCCCTCCGTGATCGAATCCCCCTCCGGTAGAACGCCGAAAAAGGTCCCTAGATGGGATCTCACGGGTACAGAAGGTTGCGGCGGTGTAAACGTGGTTTCGTGGCTCCCCCGGATGTTTTCAGGGTATAGGAGTATATATAGACGAAAGAAGTAGGTCAGTGGAGCTCCGTGGGGCCCATGAGGGTGGGGGTGCGCCTACCCCCTGGCCGCGCCGCCCTACCTCGTGGCCTCGTTGCTTCCTTGACCTCCACTCCAAGTCTCCTGGATTGCGTTTGTTCCAAAAAAGATCCTCGCGAAGGTTACGTTCCATTTGGATTCCGTTTGATATTCCTTTTCTGCGAAACACTGAAATAGGCAAGAAAACAACAATTTGCACTGGGCCTTCGGTTAATAGGTTAGTCCTAAAAATAATATAAAAGTGCATATTAAAGCCCATTAAACATCCAAAACAGATAATATAATAGCATGGAACAATCAAAAATTGTAGATACGTTGGAGACGTATCACTTCCACTCCAAGTCTCCTAGATTGCGTTTGTTCCAAGAAAGATCCTCGTGAAAGTTTTGTTCCGTTTGATATTGCTTTTCTGCAAAACACTGAAATAGGCAAAAAAACAGATACTGGCACTGGGCCTCCGGTTAATAGGTTAGTGCCAAAAATAATATAAAAGGGCATATTAAAGCCCATTAAACATCCAAAACAGATAATATAATAGCATGGAACAATAAAAAAATTATAGATACATTGGAGACGTATCAGCATCGCACACGGCTAAAACAATTGTCAATTTGTGAGTTCTCGGGTGCCCCTGCCCCCGTATATAAAGGATCAAGGGGGAGGCCGGCCGGCTCTATAGGGCGCGCCCAAGGGGGGAATCCTACTCCCATTAGGAGTTGGATTCCCCCTTTTCCTAGTCCTACTAGGAGAAGAAGGAAGGAGAGGGGAAGGAGAAGGAAGGAGGGGGCGCTGCCCCTCCCCCTAGTCCAATTCAGACTAGGCCCATGGGGGGGGGTGCGCACAGCCAGCCCTTGGCTGCTCCCTCTCTCTCCCTTAAGGCCCAATAAGGCCCATAACTTCCCCGGTGGTTCCGATAACCCTTCCGGCACTTCGATATTTATCGGGTGACCCTCGGAACTATTCCGATGTCCGAATATAGTCATCCAATATATCAATCTTTATGTCTCAACCATTTCGAGACTCCTCGTCATGTCCGTGATCTCATCCGGGACTCTGAACTACCTTTGGTACATCAAAACACATACACTCATAATACCGATCGTCATCGAACATTAAGCGTGCGGACCAAGAACTATGTAGACATGACCGAGACTCATCTCCGGTTAATAACCAGTAGAGGAACCTGGATGCTCATATTGGTTCCTACATATTCTACGAAGATCTTTATCGGTCAAACCGCATAACACCATACGTTGTTCCCTTTCTCATCGGTATGTTACTTGGCCGAGATTCGATCGTCGGTATCATTATACCTAGTTCAATCTCGTTACTGGCAAGTCTCTTTACTCGTTCTGTATTGCATCATCCCGTAACTAACTCATTAGTCACATTGCTTGCAAGGCTTATAGTGATGTGCATTACCGAGAGGGCCCAGAGATATCTCTCTGACAATCGGAGTGACAAATCCTAATCTCGATCTATGCCAACTCAACAAACACCATCGGAGACACCTGTAGAGCATCTTTATAATCACCCAGTTACGTTGTGTCGTTTTATAGCACATTAAGTTTTCCTCCAGTATTCGGGAGTTGCATAATCTTATAGTCATAGGAACATGTATAAGTTATGAAGAAAGCAATAGCAATAAACTAAACGATCATAGTGCTAAGCTAACGGATGGGTCAAGTCAATCACACCATTCTCTAATGATGTGATCCCGCTCATAAAATGACAACTCATATCTATGGCTAGGAAACATAACCATCTTTGATTAACGAGCTAGTCAAGTAGAGGCATACTAGTGACACTCTGTTTGTCTATGTATTCACACATGTACTAAGTTTCCGATTAATACAATTCTAGCATGAATAATAAACATTTATCATGATATAAGGAAATATAAATAACAACTTTATTATTGCCTCTAGGGCATATTTCCTTCAGAGTATGATGCTCGACAGGCACAAGCTTTTCAGAAAATGGATACTCTGTTTAAGGCTGCTCTCTTGAGTGTTCTTGGTGAGAACATAGTTGATGCTTATGTGTCAATTGATAATGGAAAAGATATGTGGGACGCACTTTGTCACACCCTAGCTAGTTCAAGCATTAGAGTGTGCATCATGTTTAATTTCCTTTTAAATTTGAAATGGGGATGACAGAACCCCCAGCACCCCCCCTGGAACAACTAGGGTTTACTAAAAACTTTTTCAATGAACCTGAAATGCCCTTCTAAAAAGCCCACCCTTTTTGTTTTGGGTTAAAACCCCTGACAAAAATGGTGCACATTTTTCTAAGACATCTTAAGGTCATTGGATTAATCCTTATAGTACTTGCATTTGGGCATTTAAATGCTATAAAACATTTTAAATGCTCAAATAATCATAAACTAAAATGTTTGCTGTTGGATATATTCTAAGCAGTAGCCATGATTAATTTTATGATTTATGGTAATGCCCTGGCATTTTTAATAAAGCCCTGAAATTACAGAAATAATAAATAAATAAAAACAGGAAAAGAAAGAGAGAGAGAGGAACTTACCGGCGTAGCCCACCTAGCCCACCAGCCGGCCCACCTGGCGGCCTAGCACTGTGCTGGCCCGCGCCAGCCAGCTGCTTCTTCCCCGCCAGGCAGGTAGGGAGGTGACGCCGGCGTGCCTGAGCTCGCGATGGCGCCACCTGCTTGCCGCCCGCGCCCCGGACGCTTGGACGCCTCCACGTCGCACCCCGAAGCCCCTGGACATGCCATTCCCCCCGTCTCTCTCCCTTCGCCGTTCCCCACCATGGCCGACGCCCCTGTCGCCGCACCGTCGTCATAGCCGTGCCCTTCGTAGTCCTCGCGCCGCGCCATCGAGTCCCCGAGCTCCGCCGTCGTCGATTACATCGAGTGGGTCGAGCCCCGAGCGCTCGCTCGCCCCGGAGACGCTGCACCGAGCTCGCCCTCAACTCCGACCACCGGAGATCCCCTTCGCCGTCCCCGCCGCATCAGCCCATCCCCGACCTCGCTGACTGCCTCGACGAGACCCCCGTGAGCTCAGCCACCTCCCCACCCTCTCCATTCTCTCTCTCTCGAGCCCCGTAGCGACTGCATGTAGATCAACCGCACACACCGCCGCGGAGCTCGTCGCCGACGAGGCTCCGGCCACCCAATGGCCACGCCACCCTGTCCACTATTCCTACCGCACCTCCAGGAGCTCAACGCACCAAACCACGCGCCTCCCCGTGCCCCCCTAGCGACTAGCTCGACCTCACCCGAGCTCCGGCCGCCGCCAAACTCGTCGCCGGCGGCGTTTCCGGCCACCCCAGCTCCACCCACTGCCACCACTCGACGCGGTTTCCTCCCCGCATCACGTATATAGTCTCCGCCGTCCTTTTGGTTGCCAGAGTGCAAATCCCGCGCTGCTCCGCCGCGTCTGGCCTCGCCGGCGGCTAGATGCCGGCGAGTTGACCCTGTTTGACCCCGTGTGGGCCCAGGTTGACCCCCCTGAGTCTATGACAGGTGGGGCCGGTCTACTAATTAGTTTAGGATTAGTTTTAACTAATTTTAATTAGTTTAGTCACTGACATGTGGGCCCAGGCCCCACTGACAGCTAATTAGTGTTAACTTAATTCTGTTAATTAGCTGAGTCACTGACAGACAGGGCCCACCAGTCAGGTTTGAACTGGCCGACCCAGTTGACCCGCTGACGTCACACCTATGTCATGCTGACGCATTAATTCAATTACTGGATTTATTCTTTAATAGGAAATTCCAGAAAATAGCCAAAACTTCTAAAAATCATAGAAAATCAACCGTAGCTCCAAATGCAAAGATTTATATATGAAAAATGATCAGAAAAATTCAATATATCCATCTGTAATGGTTTCATGCATGAAAAAACAAGATAACCTTGCTGTTTAAGCAATATAAGATAATGCACTAATAAGGCTAAGTTAAATGAGCTATCATTTGAATCTTTGATTCAAATGGGTTCATACCTTTCTGTTTTAGCTTGCATTAGGCCAAGACACATTCATTTTGCCATGTCATAGCATGCATCATATTGTTACATATTGCCATGTGTTGATTATGTTCGGTGTGTCTTTCGTGGTAGGTTCTGCCTCCGAGGATAACCCCGAGTATCCGTCTCAAGGGCAGTACCCTACTACCACTACAACAGGCAAGCAACCCATTGATCATTCTGATACAAACCCATGTTCTCGCTTCTGCTCTTGTTTACTGCATTAAGACAACGCGATTCAAACTGCCGTGTGCTATGGTAGTTGAACCCTTATCCTCTGCATGACCTGTCATTGCCACAGTAACTAGATGAAACCCACTAGCATGTGTAGGAGTTGATTGAGCCATGTATGTGATTCCTACCTTGCTATGCCTGCTATGCTTAGAGTTGTGTCAGGTCTGGTTCATCTGGGTGATGGGCTAGAGTGAAATGATTATGTCGGTAATATGAGGGATGTGTTGAACATGTGTTGGTAAAGGTATCGATGAGAGGCCATGTAGGAGTACATGTTGGGTTGTTTCATTGAGGCCGTCCATAAGAACTGAGATCTGTATGTGTGATTTAAGATTCAGCTACTACCACACATTAGGCCCTGAAATATGACCCCGCTCGACTTACTGACCCCTCTCGCCCTCTGTCCAGGAGTTGCAACTAGTTTCTGGTGTTTGTAGGTTATGTGTTGGCGGCCATGCGTAGCGCTGACCCTAGGGGTGGGCTATGATGCGGTAGATACACTGTGGCCGGGTATGCCGGGCGCCCGTTTGGCGTCTCGGGACCCTGTACACATTGTTTGGGGCCGTTGAGGACACCCTGGCCGGATTTCCTTGCGGATGGAACCTGAATAGGCGATAAACCTGGACTAGAGACTTGTGAGGTTAGTCAGGTCATGGTCTACACCCACGTCGGTTTTCGCTTGAAGTCTGCCGAGCACATGTCGTGTGCAGACGCTAAGTGGTGGAAACATGTGTGACGAAGTACACCCCTACAGGGTATAAACTATTCGAATAGCCGCGTCCGCGGTAAAGGACTACTTGGTTGCCTATACAGTTCATAGACAAGTTAATGGTTACTACTAAAAGACTCAAGATAAGTGTGAGTACCGAGGATGGCCCTCTCGTAGGATGACGAGGGAGGATCCCCGGTGGAGTATTGTGTTGGTGAGTAGTGGACTCATGTGCGAAAACTAGTTTACTAGTGGAGTTCCGTAGGATAGCCTAGCCAAGAGTCAAAGCTGGCTTGCTGCAATAACCCCACCACCTTCTTGAGAATGAGCATGTATAGTAGGTTCTGTTGTAAGACTTGCTGAGTACCTTTGTACTCATGTTTGCCTAATTACTGTTTTCAGACGACAACACCGCCCCCTCCGATGGGTTCTACATAGACCTTGATGTCGACGAGTGACTAACCACCCAGGTGGTGATCTTGGCCATGGAGGGCCCTATGTAGATAGACAGGCTTCGGAAGCCATCTTGCTTTCTAGTGTCTGTACTCAGACTATTTACTTCCGCTTGTGCTTGTATGCTTGTATGACTTGAGTGTCGGGTCATGTGACCCCTACCTGTATGAACTTGTTATGTATGGCTCTCTAGAGCCTTTAAATAAAGTACTTGAGTTGTAGAGTTTTGTTGTGATGCCATGTTGTATGTACTCATATCGGGCATATTGTGTGTATGATTGAAATGCTTGGTATGAGTGGGATCCGACAATCTAGTTGTTTATCCTTGGCAGCCTCTCATATGGGGAAATGTAGTCTAGTGCTTCCTGAGCGATAGTAGTCCGCTATAGCCCGGTTCACCGGAGCCCTGCTAGCCCAACACTACTGCTCTGGACACTTGACTGGCCGGCATGTGTTTCACCTTGTTCCTATGTCTGTCCCTTCGGGGAAATGTCACGCGGTGACATCCGGAGTCCTGCCTAGCCTGCTACAGCCCGGGTTCCCCGGAGTCCTGTTAGCCCAATGCTACAGCCCGGATTCACTCGCTGATGACCGACATGTTCGATGTGATTCATGTATGCCTGTCTCCATAGGTCTGTGCCGCTTTGGGTTCACGACTAGCCATGTCGGCCCGGGTTCTCTATCATATGGATGCTAGCGACACTATCATATACGTGAGCCAAAAGGCGCAAACGGTCCCGGGCCATGGTAAGGCGACACTCGTGGGATACCATGTGTGAGGCCGCAATGTGATATGAGGTGTTACCGGCTAGATCGATGTGATATGGAATCGGGGTCCTGACACACTTGAGGCCAAGTTTGGGGTCTTGGATGCTGGCACTGAGCTATACATCATGGAGCAATTCTATGATTACAAGATGACTGAAGAGCGCTCCGTGGTTGAGTAAGCTCATGAGATATAATCATTTGCTAGAGAACTTGAGCACTTCAATTGTATGCTACTGGACAAGTTTGTTGCAGGAGGGTATCATCACTAAGCTTCCTCGTTCGTGGAGGAACTTTGCTACCTTACTGAAGCATAAGAAGCAGGAGTTTTCCATTCTCGATCTCATTGGTACTCTTGATGTGGAAAAAAGGCGAGAGCAAAGGAAACACATGCTCGAGGTATTGAGGGAGGATCTAGTGCCAATCTGGTACAGAAGAAGAACTTCCAGCACCACAAGTTCAAGAACAAGGGCAAGTTTGATGGTAAAGCAAAGTTTGATGGGAAGAACAAGGTTGTGCTGCACACGAACTTAAAGAAGAAGAGTGAAAAGAAGAAAGGTGTTTGTCATGTGTGTGGAGATCCTGATCATTGGGCTCCTAATTGACGTAATCGCTATGACAAGCGTCTTTTGGGTAATGTAGTAATTCAAAAATTTCCTACGATCACGCAAGATCTATCTAGTAGAAGCATAGCAACGAGAGGGGAGAGTGTGTCCACGTACCCTCGTAGACCGAAAGCGGAAGCATTTAGTTAACGCGGTTGATGTAGTCGAACATCTTCACATTCCAACCGATCCAAGTATAGAACGTACGGCACCTCCGTGTTCAGCACACGTTCAGCACGTTGACGTCCCTCGAGCTCTTGATCCAGTAGAGGGTCGAGGGAGAGTTTCGCCAGCATTACGGCGTGGTGACGGTGTTGGTGATGTGATCCGCGCAGGGCTTCTCCTAAGCACTACGACAATATGACCGAGGTGGTAAACCATGGAGGGGGCACCGCACACGGCTAAGAGAAATCTTGGTTTGTCTTTGGGGCGCCTCACCCCCGTATATAAAGGGGGGGGGGAGGAGGTGGCCGGCCCAAGGGAGCCGCGCCAAGGGGGGAGTCCTACTTGGACTCCTAGTCCAAGTAGGATTCGGCCCCCTCCTTCCAATCAACGGAAAGGTGAAAGGGGAAAGGAGGGAGAGGGAGAAGGAAAGGGGGGCCGCGCCCCCACCCCTAGTACAATTCGGTTTGGGCTTCGGGGCGGGGGGGGGGGGGGAGCCACCTCCTATGGCAGCCTCGCTCTCTCCACTATGGCCCAATAGGCCCATTAACTTTCCCGGGGCGTTCCGGTAGCCTCCCGGTACTCCGAAAAATCCCCGAACCTTACCGGACCCATTCCGGTGTCCGTATATAACTTTCCTATATATAAATCTTTACCCCTCGACAATTTCGAGACTCTTCGTCATGTCCGTGATCTCATCCGGGACTCTGAACAAACTTCGGTCACTAAAACATATAACTCATAATACAAATCGTCATCGAACGTTAAGCGTGCGGATCCTATGGGTTCAAGAACTATGTAGACATGACCGAGACACATCTCTGGTCAATAAACAATAGCAGAACCTGGATGCTCATATTGGCTCCTACATATTCTGCGAAGATCTTTATCGGTCAAACCGCATAACAACATATGTCATTCCCTTTGTCATCGGTATGTTACTTGCCCGAGATTCGATCGTCGGTATCATCATACCTAGTTCAATCTCGTTACCGGCAAGTCTCTTTACTCGTTCCGTAATGCATCATCCCGCAACCAACTCATTAGTCACATTGCTTGCAAGGCTTATAGTGATGTGCATTACCGAGAGGGCCCAGAGATATCTCTCTGATACACGGAGTGACAAATCCTAATCTCGATCTATGCTGACTCAACAAACACCTTCGGAGAAACCTGTAGAGCATCTTTATAATCACCTAGTTACATTGTGACGTTTGATAGCACACAAAGTGTTCCTCCGGTATTAGGGAGTTGCATAATCTCATAGTCAGAGGAATATGTATAAGTCATGAAGAAAGCAATAGCAATAAAACTAAATGATCATAATGCTAAGCTAACGGATGGGTCTTGGCCATCACATCATTCTCTAATGATGAGATCCCGTTCATGAAATGACAACACATGTCTATGGTTAGGAAACTTAACCATCTTTGATTAACGAGCTAGTCTAGTAGAGGCATACTAGGGATACTCTGTTTTTCTATGTATTCACGCATGTACTAAGTTTCCGGTTAATACAATTCTAGCATGAATAATAAAAATTTATCATGATATAAGGAAATATAAATAACAACTTTACTATTGCCTCTAGAGCATATTTCCTTCAGTCTCCCACTTGCACTAGAGTCAATAATCTAGTTCACATCGCCATGTGACCAACACCCAAAGGGTTTACTAGAGTAAATAATCTAGTTCACATCGCCATGTGATTAATGCCCAAAGAGTACTAAGGTGTGATCATGTTATGCTTGTGAGAGAGATTTAGTCAATGGGTCTGCCACATTCACATCAGTATATATTTTGCAAATTTCTATGTCTACAATGCTCTGTACGGAGCTGCTCTAGCTAATTGCTCCCACTTTCAATATGTATCTAGATTGAGACTCAGAGTCATCCAGATCAGTGTCAAAGCTTGCATCGACGTAACTCTTTACGATGAAATCTTTATCACCTCCATAACCGAGAAATGTTTCTTTAGTCCTCTAAGGATATTTTTGACCGCTGTCAGTGATCTACTCATGGATCACTATTGTACCCCTTTGTCAAACACATGGCAAGGTACACAATAGGTATGGTACACATCATGGCATACTTTATAGAACCTATGTCTGAGGCATAGGGAATGACTTTCATTCTCTCTCTATCTTATGCCGTGGTTGGGTTTTGAGTCTTACTCAACTTTGCACCTTGTAACACAGGCAAGAACCCATTCTTTGACTGATCCATTTTGAACTTCTTCAAAACTTTATCAAGGTATATGCTTTGTGAAAGTCCAATTAAGCATCTTGATCTATCTCTATAGATCTTGATGCCCAATATGTAAGCAGCTTCACCGAGGTCTTTCATTGATAAATTCTCATTCAAGTATCCTTATCCTTTTATGCTATCCAGAAATTCTATATCATTTCTAATCAACAATATGTCATCCACATATAATATCAGAAATGCTATAGAGCTCCCACTCACTTTCTTGTAAATACAGGCTTCACCATGAGTCTGTATAAAACCATATGCTTCGATCACCTTATCAAAGCGTATATTCCAACTCCGAGATGCTTGCACCAGTCCATAGATGGATCGCTGGAGTTTGCACACTTTGTTAGCACCTTTAGGATTGACAAAACCTTTTAGTTGCATCATATACAACTCTTCTTTAAGAAATCCATTAAGGAATGCATTTTTTACATCCATTTGCCGGATTTCATAAAATGCAGCAATTGCTAACATGATTCGGACAGACTTAAGCATCGCTACGAGTGAGAAAATCTCATCATAGTCAACACCTTGAACTTGTCAAAATCTTTTGCGACAATTCAAGCTTTGTATATAGTAACACAACTATCAGCGTTCGTCTTCCTCTTGAAGATCCATTTATTCTCAATGGCTCATCGATCATCGGGCAAGTCAATCAAAGTCCATGCTTTGTTCTCATACATGGATCCCATCTCAGATTTCATTGCCTCAAGCCATTTTGCGGAATCTGGGCTCATCATTGCTTCCTCATAGTTCGTAGGTTCGTCACTGTCTAGTAACATGACTTCCAAAATAGGATTACCGTACCACTCTGGTTGTCCTATGAGTTTTTGTTGTAAGTTGATCTGAAGTTTCATGATCATCATCATTAGCTTCCTCACTAATTGGTGTAGGAATCACTAGAACTGATTTCTGTGATGAACTCCTTTCCAATTTGGGAGAAGGCACAATTACCTCATCAAGTTCTAATTTCCTCCCACTCACTTCTTTTTAGAGAAACTCCTTCTCTAGAAAGGATCCATTCTTAGCAACGAAAATCTTGCCTTTGGATCTGTGATAGAAGGTGTACCCAACAGTTTCCTTTGGGTATCCTATGAATACGCATTTCTCCGATTTGGGTTCGAGCTTACCAGGTTGAAGCTTTTTCACATAAGCATCGCAACCCCAAACTTTAAGAAACGACAGCTTAGGTTTCTTGCCAAACCATAGTTCATATGGTGTTGTCTCAACGGATTTAGATAGTGCCCTATTTAACGTGAATGCAGTTGTCTCTAATGCATAACCCCAATACGATTGTGGTAAATCGGTAAGAGACATCATATATCATACCATACCCAATAAAGTACGGTTACAACGTTCGGACACACCATTACGCTATGGTGCTCCAGGTGGAGTAAGTTGTGAAACTTTATTCCACATTGTTTTAGATGAAAGACAAACTCGTAACTCAAATATTCGCCTCCGCAATTAGATTGTAGAAACTTTATTTCCTTGTTACGATGATTCTCCACTTCACTCTAAAATTCTTTGAACTTTTCAAATGTTTCAGACTTGTGTTTCATCAAGTAGATATACCCATATCTGCTCAAATCATCTGTGAAGGTCAGAAAATAACGATACCTGTCGCGAGCCTCAACACTCATTGGACCGCATACATCGGTACGTATTATTTCCAATAAGTCATTGGCCCGCTCCATTGTTCCGGAGAACGGAGTTTTAGTCATCTTGCCCATGAGGCATGGTTTGCAAGTATCAAATGATTCATAATCAAGTGATTCCAAAAATCCATCTGCATGGAGTTTCTTCATGCGCTTTACACCAATATGACCTAAACGACAATGCCACAAATATGTTGCACTATCATTATCAACTTTGCATCTTTTGGCATCAATATTATGTGTATCACTGCGATCGAGATTCAGTAAACCATTTACATTGGATGTAAGACCATAGAAGGTTTTATTCATGTAAATAGAACAACAATTATTCTCTGACTTTAAATGAATAACCGTATCGCAATAAACATGATCCAATCATATTCATGCTCAACGCAAACACCAAATAACATTTATTTAGTTCCAATACTAATCCCGAAGGTAGAGGGAGTATGCGATGGTGATCTTATCAACCTTGGAATCATTTCCAACACACATTGTCACCTCGCCCTCAACTAGTCTCTGTTCATTTTGTAACTCCTGTTTCGAGTTACTAATCATAGCAGCTGAACCTGTATCAAATACCCAGGGGCTACTATGAACACTAGTAAAGTACACATCAATAACATGTATATATATACTTCTGTTCACTTTGCCATCCTTCTTATCCGCCAAGTATTTGGGGTAGTTCCGCTTCTAGTGACCATTTCCTTTGAAGTTGCAGCAGTTAGTTTCAGGCTTGGGTCTAGCTTTGGGCTTCTTCATGGGAGTGGCAATTTTCTTGACATACTTCTTGAAATTCCCTTTCTTTCCCTTGCCCTTTTACTTGAAACTAGTGGTCTTGTCAACCATCAACACTTGATGCTTTTCTTGATTTCTACCTTCGCCGATTTCAGCATTGCGAAGAGCTCGAGAATCGTTTACGTCATCCCTTGCATATTATAGTTCATCATGAAGTTCCAGTAACTTGGTGATAGTGACTAGAGAACTCTGTCAATCACTATCTTATCTAGAAGATTAACTCCTACTTGATTCAAGCGATTGTAGTAATCATACATTCTGAGCACATACTCACTGGTTGAGCTATTCTCCTCCATCCTGTAGGTAAAATACTTGTCAGAGGTCTCATACCTCTCGACTCGGGCATGAGTCTGAAATACCAATTTCAGCTCTTGGAACATCTTATATGCTCCGTGGCATTCAAAACATTTCCGAAGTCCCGATTCTAAGCCATAAAGCATGGCGCACTAAACTATCAAGTAGTCATCATACCGAGCTTGCCAAACGTTCATAACATCTGCATCTGCTCCTGCAATAGTTCTATCACCTAGCGGTGCATCAAGGACATAATTCTTCTATGCAACAATGAGGACAATCCTCAGATCTCGGAGCCAGTCCACATCATTGCTACTATCATCTTTCAACTTATTTTTCTCTAGACATATCAAAAATAAACGGGGAGCTACATCGCAAGCTATTGATCTACAACACAGATACGCAAATACTATCATGACTAAGTTTATGATAAATTAAAGTTCAATTAATCATATTACTTAAGAACACCCACTTGGATAGACATCCCTCTAGTCATCTAAATGATTACGTGATCCATATCAACTAAACCATGTCCGATTATCACGTGAGATGGAGTAGTTTTCAATGGTGAACATCTCTATGTTGATCATATCTACTATATGATTCACGTTTGACCTTTCGGTCTCAGTGTTCCAAGCCCGTATCTTCATATGCTAGGATCGTCAAGTTTAACCCGAGTATTCTGCACGTGCAAAACTGGCTTGCACCCGTTGTATGTTAACGTAGAGCTTATCACACCCTATCATCACGTGGTGTCTCGGCACGACGAACTATAGCAACGGTGCATACTCAGGGAGAACACTTGTACCTTGAAATTTAGTGAGGGATCATCTTATAATGCTACCACCGTACTAAGAAAAATAAGATGCATAAAGGATAAACATCGCATGCAATCAAAATATGCGACATGATATGGCCATTATCATCTTGTGCCTTTGATCTCCATCTCCAAAGCATCGCATGATATCCATCGTCACCGGCTTGACACCTTGATCTCCATCGTAGCATCGTTGTCGCCTCACCAACTATTGCTTCTACGACTATCGCTACCGCTTAGTGATAAAGTAAATCAATTACATGGCAATTGCATTTCATACAATAAAGCGACAACCATAAGGCTCCTGCCAGTTGCCGAAAACTTTTACAAAGCATGATCATCTCATACAACAATTTATATCTCATCACGTCTTGACCATATCACATCACAACATGCCCTGCAAAAACAAGTTAGACGTCCTCTACTTTGTTGTTGCAAGTTTTACGTGGCTGCTACGGGCTTCTAGCAAGAACCGTTCTTACCTACGCATCAAAACACTACAAAAAAAGACACTTCCGTGATGATACATGTTTGTCACAGTAGGTCGCGTTTTTTGTCATGCATGTACATCCATGACGATTTTATGACAGAATCAAGATAGTCATACTTGTGCTGTCATAGAAGTGTTCCATGACATTTCCAAAATTATCATCACGGAAGTGTCCACTTCCATGACGATAAATCGCGCGTCACAGAAGTGCTTTCGTCAAGGGTGACCAACACGTGACATCCACCATAATGGAACGCCGTTAAGCTATCGGGTCCGGTTTTGGATCCGATAACCCGTTAACAGCCGGGACCAATGGGAAATTTCCACATGTAAATTTCTGATTGGCCGGAGGGAACACCTGTCAGCTCGCCAGTGGGCTAGATGTCACTCGTCCATTGGAGGAGACATGCCTACGATACCTCGACATGTGGCTGGGCCCAACAGAGGCCCATATAGGTTAAAAAGGCCGGCCCAGTCAAAGGCCCGTAGTACTTACTCAGGTACTAGTGGGCCAGCCCAATAATGGCCTGCTTAATAAAGGCCCATTTACGGCCCGAAGCTAGATCTGCCCCGTTAATTGTTCACCGAATATTTGGGCCCAATTATAGCCCAGTGATTTTTGGCCTGTTAGAGGCCCGATGTAGACATGGGCCCATTTCAGCCCGGTGTGACTTTCGGCCTGGGAATGGCCCGTGCTGCCCATGGGCCATATATGGTCCGACGGGACATCGGGCCCACTAACGGCCTGTGATAAAGGTGGCAACAATTAAGCCCAATGTGACTTTGGGCCTGTTAAAGGCCTGTCGCATAATTCGGCACGTTGATGTCTGTACTAAGCTTTCGGCCTCTTAAAGGCCCATGATATCAGTGGGCCAACTAAGGCCCGAGATATGTTTCAGCCTGGTAACTGCCCGTGATATAACTGGGCCCAAAAAGGCCCGGTCTACATTTTAGCTTGCTGAAGGCTCGTCGATGACTAGTGAAAATTGAGGCCCAACATGCATTTCGGCCTGCTAAAGGCCCATGGTTTCATCTGGGCTGTAACAGGCCAGTACAATATTCAGCCTGTTAATGGCCCAATGCTACCTGGGCCAAACTAAGCGTTGGGTCCACAAAAGGCCCAACTAAAATATAGGTCGGTGTAAGTTGTGGCCCTCGCGCAAAGTGTGAAGGCCCCAATCATTCGGGCCCAAGAAAGATGCAGGCCGGCCCAATTGTGGACCACTAAAAACCAGGCCCATTAGAGGCGAATGTTTTGGCCCGGTCGACTACATCTGATTTTTTTCCAGATAGCGAATGATAGTAGTAACTAGTAGGAATCAAGAACAAACCTACTCTATACAATAAAGAAATTACGGCAAAGTAACTAAGAATAAACCTACACTATACAATAAAGGATTTATGGTATATTACGTCCACTGGGCATCGAAGTTCGCCACCAGTGATCATAAAGCGCAACAAAGAAGCAGATTACAAAAACTGGGCACCATTGCAGCGTAACAAAATAATACTGAACCGAGACCACTTCCAAGACAGTTCAAGAAAGGTTAGCCTTGCGCGGGAACTGCTGCGCAAGCTGCTGAGCAAGGTTGTGAGACCGGCCTAGCATGTCGGTCATAGCTTCCAGGTGTAGCTGTTTAGCGATGAGGTTCTCATTGGTGTTCTCCACAATCTTTCTTAGAGATAGGACTTCAAGTCGAAGTTGAGTTGCAGAATGCCTTTCTGCTAGAACTTGGGACTGAAGAAGTTGAACTGATTCAAACAACGAATTCTGTGAGCTTGTTTGACTGCTAGTCTCAAGTAACTTGAACACTGCATCAAGACAAGACTTTGGGGTTGTCTCGCTATCTTCAAGATGTTTTGCCTTCTTTGCTGCAATATATGTTGGGTTTGTCTCACAGCCTTCAGCAGACTTGTGCATGCCATCAGGCATATCACCCTGAAACAAAGCAGAGAGATGACAAGTTTTGCACGTGTATAAACAAAGATGATAACTGTGCTATCAATTCCATCCAATTTTAAATTAGAAAATAAAGAGTAAGTTCAAAATATCAATAGCATAATTTGGCATTGTTCATAATGCGGGGAGCTTCACCACACTACTGGGTTACCATGTCAACATAGCAAGCATAGGTGAAGGGCAAAGAAAATCATTGTATCTATTTTGGTTAATGTGCATGGCATGTTGTTCATATCATCAGCCACATCAGTAAGATAAAACAGGAGATGACAAGGTGCAAACATGGGCTGCTTTACCACACACTGGATTATAGATCCACAAAAACAAGCATACATATAGGAAGTATTGAGTAATGTGCATGGTATGGATAAGGAATTTGGTTTTACAAGTAAAACTTAGAACTTACGGTTCTCGCGAACATGCATTTTGGTAGAGACAGCAAACTAAACAATAGTAAACGATAGGGGGTATGAGCAAGTTAAACAGCAGTTGAGGATAAAGGCTTTAGAAGGACTAACTTACATTAACGATTAACAACGGCTTTATAATGCCCTTCTCCGTGTCAAGGGAAGGATAACTCAAGAATTTCAGCACAGAATCTTCTTCATAAGCATTGCCTATACTCTACATTTTGTAGAGAGTAATTATAGATATGATAATACTGGAAGGGATAGAGGATAATGTAGATAAGATGCAGATTGATGCTACATAATCAACTACCAATCCCTGGAAGTACAAGCATTACAGGACAAAATGTACTGACAAGAGCAATGGGCTACACTTCTGCACTGGCATTGTCTGTGTATTCTACTTTTTAGTAAGATTAAATATAGATCTGATCTTTTTTAGTAAATGGTGGGCGAGGGAGATAAGATGTAGAATGCTACACAGTGAACCAATCCCTGTTCCCATAATACAAGAGTGTTTTGAACACTGGTGTACTGTACAAAATGTTCTTATATTATGGGACGGAGGGAGTAGCTGTTAATGTAAGTACAGTGATAGACGACATTCAGTCCTTACAAGAGGACTGCAGAGCTAAACCTCTTCAAAAGCATTGGGTTGATTCTAAATTTATGTAAGAGTCCAATCGGATCTTATAATGTCCACCAAATGGACGATAACGAGGCTAACATGTGCAGTGATGCTACATAGTCAAACAACTATGAAAGTAAGTATGGTCATACAGGCCAAGAGGTACTCACAAGAGTAATGCAGTGTGCAGTATAGTTGTGAGATTTTGTGGTCCTTTGAGAATGAATGTTCTTCTGCTAACAGTTTTCGGACAAGTGAGACGTTAAGGCAAATGCAGAAATGTAGTTCAAATTGTGATGTGATATCATAGACAGTACCTTACGCTGCAGCCGAGACCAATGTGTAACAAGATTATTACAGTCACCGTCGGATAAATGTAGCACCGGAGACTTTACAGAAATTTTGTTTAGAGGCCTGCCATCGAAGTGCGCTTGCCTCTGGTAGGAACGATACTTCATCAACGAGTGCTTGAAAAGCACAACCAACCCTTGCTCGTCTTCACAATCCAGTTTGGTCCTTGCCTATTTAAAAGAATGAAATCTTGTGTCTTCTGTCAGCAGAAACATATGCAGTAATGACCATGAATAACATTAGTACATTACTTATGCGTAAGTTGCGGAGGAAGACTAGAAATTGTTCTGTGTCTGCGGAATAATCTTTCCATGAAGGAAAGATGCGCACAAAGTTCCTGACAACAATATAAGCTTCATCTTCTAAACTAGGAAGAAATGGGACATGGGTCCTATTTGCTGCAATTGGGGCTCTCTCTGGTTCGAAAAGGGATTTGGCAACTGGATTTGGTGTACTCTTTGCTGGAATGGGGGTTTTGTGTCGTAGAGCTGGTGCTATGTCAACTGGCATAATCATATTGTTTGCTGCAGCTGGGGTCTGCCGAGTTGGGGCATCAGAAATGACCAGTGTAGTAGGGCTAGAGTCTGCTAGAGTTGGGGTGTTTTGTGGGTCAGGTGATATTGCAACTACACCTAATGGGCTATTTGATTTATCAGGTGCCACTACCTTTTCCAAATACTTTGCTTGTGCTCCTCCACGATCAACAATTTCCCTCTTCCTTTTGGACGTCTGATACACAAGAACAACATTTGAATGGATAAATATGGTATGATGACAGATGGAATATGTACCGAAAATGGATAGGCAGGGCGTATTCACATACACGATGTGTAAACTAAGCTAATGGCAGTTCAACAAAGTAGAAGCAATGCAAAGCATCAGTTGCAAGATATGTGCGACCAATATAACCTTGGAAAGTTAGAGCAAGCACCTTGACGGGTGAATAAGATAGGGCATCTTCCTATGACTCGTCCACCAGGGAGCTACATTGAGATCCAGTCAAGTCATACTCAATGTAAACTAATAGTAATGGATGCAAATGACAGCGGTGCTCTCCAACTGGTGCTTTTTAATAAGAGGATGATGACTCAACATAAAAGTAAATAGATAGGCCCTTGACAAAGGGAAGCAGGGATTTGTAGAGGTGCCAGAGCTCGGTTTTGAAATAGATGTGAATAATATTTTGAGCTATATACTTTCATTGTCAACATAACAACCGAGAGATCTCGATATCTTCCATGCTACACACATTATAGGCGGTTCCCAAACAGAATGGTAAAGTTTATACTCCCCCTCTAGCAACAAGCATCAATCCATGGCTTGCTCTAAACAACGAGTTCCTCCAACTAACAAGAGTCCCGGGGGAGTTTTGTTTGCAGTTATTTTGATTTGATTTGCATAAAGCATGGGACTGGGCATCCCGGTGACCAACCCTTTTCTCGCGAGTTAGGAGCGGAGTCCACTCCTCTTGAGAATAACCCGCCTAGCATGGAAGATACAAACAACCCTAGTTGATGCATGAGCTATTTGAGCATACAAAACATATTGTTTGTTTGAAGGTTTAGAGTTTGGCACATACAAATTTACTTGCAACGGCAGGTAGATACCGTATATAGGTACGTATGGTGGACTCATATGGAACAACTTTGGGGTTTATGGAATTGGATGCACAAGCAGTATTCCCACTTAGTACAAGTGAAGGCTAGCAAAAGACTAGGAAGCGACCAGCTAGAGAGCGACCACAGTCATGAACATGCATTAAAATTAATCAACACCAAATGCAAGCATGAGTAGGATATAATACACCATGAACATAAATATCGTAGAGGCTATGTTGATTTTGTTTCAACTACATGCGTGAACATGTGCCAAGTCAAGCCACTCGAATCGTTCAAAAGAGGATACCACCCTATCATACCACATCACAACCATTTTAAGAACATGTTGGCACGCAAGGTAAACCATTATAAGCTCCTAGCTAATTAAGCATGGCATAAGCAACTATAATCTCTAATTGTCATTGCAAACATGTTTATTCATAATAGGCTGAATCAGGAACGATGAACTAATCATATTTACAAAAACAAGAGAGGTCGAGTTCATACCAGCTTTTCTCATCTCAATAAGTTCATCATATAATCATCATTATTGCCTTTCACTTGCATGACCGAATAGTGTGGAAAATAATAATAGTGCACGTGCATTGGACTAAGCTGGAATCTGCAAGCATTCAATTCAAGAGAGAAGACAAGATAATATGGTTTCTCTGTTAGATCAATAGTAATGCATATAATAGCCACTCAACATTTTAACCATGGTCTTCTCCTCTCGACCCCCAAAGGAAAGAAATAAAACAAAACTATTTAGACGGGAAAGCTCCCAAAAAGCAAAAGAAGAACGAGAAATCTTTTTGGGTTTTCTTTTTAATTACTACTACTACAAGCATGGAAAGTAAACTAACTAAAAGTTACAACTATTTTTTTGTTTTTTCATAAGGTTTATCAAACACACAAGAAGAAAGCATAAAAAGGAAAATAAATTGGCATGGATATTACAATGAAAAAGTATGAGCACCGACAACTAGCATGAGTGTGTGAACATAAATGTAATGTCGGTGAGAAATACGTACTCCCCCAAGCTTAGGCTTTTGTCCTAAGTTAGTCTATGGCCACGGTTGGCCTGGCGGATATCCAAAGTAATAGTTGGGTTCGTACTGAGAAGGATCCTCCTGGTGCCACTGGTTGGTGATCTCTTTCCGGATTCCACTGATAAACAAACTATCGGTGAGGATCAAATTGTGGTTCCGGCTCTGGCTCTGTAGCTGGTGTGGGGTTTCAGTAGGCGTGAGTGGCCTCCGGCGGAACAAGGTACTTGCTTGCAGATAAGTCAAACAAGGAAGGAGCAGGCAAAGTAATAGTCTCAGGTTGATTTTTATCAAATATCAGCTTGTACTTAAGCATCTTTTCCTTATTATTAATGATAAAATCATGTGCTACCATACTCGTATAGTCTAGAAAAACAGGAGGCAACAACTTTTCTTCTTTCTCATAAAGCCTAATAGGTATGTTAAAATGTGCAGCGAGGCATGAGGCGAAGATACCTTCCAAGATGGGGCCCTTCGTACAGTTAAGATTTAACCGCTTTGCAACAATAGCATCCACGACTAAATGTGTCATCACGGAACAAGGCATGGCACAAAATAACAATATCAGGGGCACTAAGATTGCCACAGTTTCCACGACCAATTAAGCATCTACTAGCAAATATTGCAAAGTAATATTCTCAAATATTCCAGAAAAAATCATATTAAATTTTCAGGGCATTTGGAGAACTTTTATTTTAGGGTATTTTTTTATTGCATTGATAATTCAGAAAACAGACAGAAATTACTATTTTTGCTTTATTTAATATAAATAACACAAAGTAAAAAGAGGGTACAGAGAGTAGTGTTTTCTAACTTCATCCATCTCATGCTCATCAAAAGGAATCCACTAACAAGGTTGATCAAGTCGTGTTAACAAACTCATTCCGAACAACATGAAACCAGAGAAATTTCGAATAACACTAGGTTACCTCAACGGGGATATGCATGTCCCCAACAATAAGAATATCATATTTCTTCTTGACAGTAGGAAGGGGAAATTCAAAACCTACAATAGTAATAGTTGAAAATTTTCCAATAGAATTGATACTGTGTACTTGAGGTTGTTTTCTCGGAAAGTGTACCGTATACTCATTACCATTAACATGAAAAGTGACATTGCCTTTGGTGCAATCAATAACAGCCCCTGCAGTATTCAAAAACGGTCTTCCAAGAATAATAGACATACTATCGCCCTCGGGAATATCAAGAATAACAAAGTCCATTAAAATAATAACGTTTGCAACCACAATAGGCACATCCTCACAAATACCGACAGGTATATGTAGCGACCCGACCCGAATGGATTAAGTCTCTGTGCTTAAGTGTCATCCCTGGATCGGTATGCTGGCACACACATTACTCGAGGATTTATAATAGAGGTAAATCACATGTATAAAGTAACGTAAATACTATTACCTCAATCCAAATAGCGGAAGTAACAACAAGGTTGTGGATTCCCATGAACACCAACGGCAAAGTTGAGTGTAGAAATCATAACCCTAACGCATCACTTACTCGTCGTAAGATTCCTGCAACATGAGACGTTGCAGCCACAAAGGGTCAGTACATTGAATGTACTGGCAAATTCACACCATAGGATAATGATGAATAAAGGATATGACTACATGCATATTTGGCTGGTGGAAAAGCTCTATGGTTATAATGTTTTTGCGAAAAGCCAATTTTCCCTACATCAAAGGAATATATTTTATTTAACTACAAAGTTGGTTGATAAATATTGAGAAGGTTCCTCCAACTCAATCCCAAAATAATAATCATTAACCCCATCAAATTAATTAAATAAAGTGTTGAGATCAACATGATAATTCAAGAACTAGAGACTCAAGACGTCCATAACCGGGGACACGGCTAACCATGATTAGTTTATACACTCTGCAGAGGTTTACACACTTTTTCCCACAAGACTCGATCTCCTCCATTGGATTTCTCGCACTACATGATGTTTGAGAAATGGATGACCGAGACACAGTCTTTTAGAAGCATTAACTCTTTACTCCGGGCAGACCGGTACACCTACAATCCCCCTACATCTGCCAGTCCACCTCTTCAAGAGCTCACGCAACTTACTCAACTATGCCAGAGCCCATAATGGCTTGTGGCTGCACACGGAAGTTTCTAGCATGAATAATCTTATGATCCCTTTGAGCCTGGGTGGCATTTCATAGGGTGATCACACGGGTCCTCCGGGATCCCCTTGGGCAAACACTAGGTTCTCCAGGTGCCCGGGCAAACCACTGGGTGGTCCAGGGTGCCCCTTACCATTCCACCAGATGTGTATTAAAGTAGCCACCTTAAGTTAACCATTAATAATAACTTTCACATCTGTCATGAATCACTCAAACCAAACCACGTCTACGAGCATAGCATAGCATAGCAGTATGAGCATAACATAGAAGTAACTCCCAAGGTTTGAATGCAGGACAATAGGTTCCTACCTCATCAAGTACTTCCCAATACCCACATGTTATCAATTCCTAACCATGCAATGTTTGAGGGAGAAACTAATGCATAAAAACTGGGTAATAAAGGGATATGATCAAAGTGTGAACTTGCCTTGTACTCTTGATGAAGATGATTCGAACTCATAACTCCTAATAGTTCTATTCCTCACACTCCGTTGAATCTATCATGAGCAAGCAATAGTAACCACACATAGTTTTTTTAACAAAATTCGGTCAAATGAAAAAAAGCTGGCTGAGCCTGGCCCATATAGGAGAGAAAAAATAAGATGAGGCGCCCGCTGCCACTATGCTATGCGTGTGGGCGACAAATAATTATGGGCCGCATGTACAGTTTTTTTAAATAGAAACAGAAGGAAAATTGAGTAACGAAAATAAAGTAAAATTGTATATAGGCCTATTATATATCAAAATTTTCAGAAAACGATTTTCTACGATCTGAACATTTTTCCAGCATCAAATAAAATCCACAAAAATTCAGATAAAACAAAGAGTGCTACTGATGCAATAAATCCCAATAAAATCATTTTAAAAAAATAACAAAATTTATTCGAATTTATTTCTCTCCAATTTTCTGATGTAGGCAATCGTTTTACCCTAATTTCCATATATTTTATTTTTGGAGAAATATAATTTGAATAATACCCAAATAACTCCAAATTCAAAATAGTTTTGAAAATGACTTTAAATTGATCCTTTTAAACTTCCAACTCATATTTCATATAATTTGAAGAAGTCATTTTATCTTCTCTCATGAAAATCATTGAGTTGCATGAAGTTTATGAATTGGAAATATTTTCCGAATGAAATTCATATCTTTTCGAAACCCTTTTCATTTATTTAAATGGAAGAAGTCATGTTATCTTCTCTCTAGGGTTTTATATTTGAAACGAATTTGAATTCATGAAGATCACAAATGCAAAATGAAAGTTTGGGAAAGTCCTTTTATTCCCTCTCATTTAACTTTCATAAAGAAAAGTTTCAAATCACTCAATTCCACACATCACAATTAAGAAACAATCAAAACTATCTATTTAATATAACATTCCAAAATTTAGAATTTTGGGATGTTACAAACCTACCACCCTTAAAATGAATCTCGTCCTCGAGATTCGGAGAGGCTAGCAAGAAATAGGTTAGGGTTTGGGGGTCTTCTCAAAATCCATCAATCGTCCTAGGGGTCTGGGGTGCTACCACCCTTAGAAGCATGGTTACGGTTCCATCAACACTCATATACTCCATCCTTATTGTTGACAGGGCCAGTCCTCTCAAATTCTCAAGAAAAATCCTTCTCTGGGCTCTTCCGGTAGTGGCATAACCTTTTTCCTCAATTCTCGTGTCCCTTTCATCTTGGTACAGTATGTTTGTGACTGGGCCTTCTTAGCTGACGGGTCTGGCGCCAATACTAAACAACTATCGATATCTCATGGTGGTCAACCGTTTATGGTTTCTCCTGCAGGAAATGGGTCTCGGCTGAACCTCACCGTATATGCTACGGTTGGCAACAACTGCCTTGTACAAGGGGGAAAAACGTATACCATTCTAAGGTTTAAACAAGGTTTAATATCGTTGTCTCTCTACTATAGGCAAGTCACTCAGATTTACCATCCCATATAACAAGGCAAATGATAAGAGTAAGTCGGTATGGTGATCAATCCATCCCGCACCCAAATCATTATCTTGTACGTGGTTTAGCGAATCTCGCATTCTAACACTCGGTCTTCCTCATAAGCATTGCAGAATTTCTCTTGTCGACGAACTAAGTTCGGAAAAATTGATTCTGCATGCCAAACAAAACATCTATCATTTCTTCACACTCTCAGGTTTTACGTAAACTCCTATAAAATCGTCTGTTGATAAAGTCATATCTCATTCCAAGGTTTTTTTTTCCTTCAGCAAGAGTGTGCTTGCTTCTTGGCAGGTCCTGGAGCCTGTGGGTTACGGCCCATCTCATCACTTGTAAACCTTGAACTCATCATCAGAGCAACTGCTCGTTATTCCAACTTCCAGCTTCCTAGCATTCTTAATTCCATCCAATTGTACTGTCCTTCTTCCTTCTATTGGTTCCAAACTAAGACGTGATTACTCAGACTCATCATGGAGTTACAATTACTCCATATCCAACATTCTACCTCCTTTTTATCCAATAGTACTCCATCCCTTCATACTCTTGGGGTATCCCACGTATTGAGACAAAACTCATACTTATTTTGTCCGAAATCCATTCCGTGGAATATCATTATCTTTTCCAGGGGTCAAGGGTCCTCACAGGGTACTACCACCCTTGAGATGCACAACTTCATCCATAGACCATATTTCTCATATCCTTGAAAATGGTCAACAATCTTTCTTCATAGAGTAGCTTCTCATAAAATCCAAATCAGTACCAATGATGCTATCTTTATTGATTCTCCAGCGATTACAATCTCTTGTTTTTTCCATTACATGTCTCAACTCATCGCCTCAATATAAAAGAAAATGTTCTCACTTCTACTACTATACTTCTCACAGACTTAGCTATTTAGTACAAGCCTCCTTCTCTTCGGGACAATCTCTGGCAAAGTGCCCGAGTTCATTACAACGAAAACATATTACCTCTGACAAGTCTCAAGGTTTCCTTTTTGGGCAACCGCTGAAATAGTGCCCTGGCTCCTTGCACCTGAAACAGGTGATATGACTCAGGTCCTTCCTGGAATCCAATCTATTTCTCTTCCTGGACTTTTCCGTTCCAATCAGGGCTTCTATTTCCTGTGGGTCATACTCTACTTCCTCTGGCGGGAATTCTACTAGATCTCCAATCAGACAATTCTGAGAGATGTGTCCTTCTTCTCCACATGAATAGCATGACTTGGTGCAGGGTTTAATTGGGTCTGCTTTGGGTGTGTCCTCCACCTCTTCCTTCATCACTGGTTCTTCTAAAATTTCCATGAGGGCTCTTTTTATTGCTTCTTGCTTCTGCTGGATGGTTCTTTGAACCACGGGGTAAATGTGACACTGAGCAAGGTAGTGGGTAGTCCCTCCACATAAGAAACAAGTAATCTGCCTAGTTGGGCATTCTTCAGCTGTGTGACTTCCTTCACAGTTAGGGCATTCATCCTTGTGTTCTGTATGGGTGTGTCCTATTTCTTCATAGATCTTGCATGCACAAGGTCTCCTCATATCATATCCATAAGGCTTCAATTCCTGGGACACAAGCCGAGACTTAGCAGAGTCAACTTAAATTCTTTCCAAGTGGTTACTCCTTGCCATCCATTGATGGTTTGTTACATCCTCCACCAAATAGCAGCACCTCTTTCAAAGCACTAAAGAGTATGCTGGGTCATATCCTTTCCAGCTATAGTGTTATTCTTCACGTGATCCTCCATGTTCTAAATCCATCGGTCCGTCTCCAATTGACTCTTTGGTCCAGAAAGTATGAGTTCATCTCCATTCATCCTCTATTGGGTCCATGGGTTTGGGGTGAGATAAGAGAGATAGAGAGGGATACACACAATGCAAACAACAGTTTTGAAAAGACATATTTTATCGTGGCTGTCGGAAAACAACAAACAAATGAAAGCTCACAATCGTCACACCTAACATATGTATAGAACAGGGGTTTGGTCTTCTAAAGGTCAATAAATCTTCAACGTCACCAAACTCTTCAAGTCTTGTTCATGTATCCGATGGCTCCTTCCGATCGTGCTTATCCTTCTCGAGTCCTTTTTCCAGATCATCTCTGTTGTCGCGAAGTCTCTCGTGACGTCCTTTAACATTTCTGGAGTTGCGTTCCAAACTTCGGGGTTTCAACATCCTTGGCATGAACCATGGTCCTACTGTCCTTCAGTTCCTGAGGAATCTCCGGTATCTCGAGGTTTTACTCCTCCAGCTTGGCTACCTTCAGCTTCTGGGTCCTGAGTTTCTTCGCGAAACACTTCTTTGTCAAATATGGCTTCCTGCAGGTCCATCTTAAAATCCTTAACACTCCAGATCCTGGTGATACACCAACTAAGGTTAAAACTTCATCTTTCACTGACAAATGCTCCATTAGCCTTCTACCATCCAATCCGTCCATGCATAAGCATGCTTAACTCAACACGGTGATAATAGCATAAGTGGCGATAACATCATGGATAGCCGTGTTTCTTCCCTTGTCATTACCATGAGCTATCTTCCATAATTTATGTCTCTGCCTTAGGGTTTTCTTGACAAAAACTTCGAGTTTTTAACTCTCCATGTTCTGGTCTTTCTCCAATACGCCTACATCTCAAGTATTCGGCAACTTCAATAGTCTGACAAATTCCATAAGACTGGATCATAGGAAAAGTCTTCGTAGTGTTGTATTTGGTTCAGGGTGAAGCTCTTCATCTAAAATATGTAAGCCAGGGGTTCTTTGGTAAAGAAATTTAGAAGGGTACGAGAATAACTTAAGTGGATCCTATTCAGAGCCTTCCAAGTCACTACACTTTGGGAATTCTTCAAAGCCATTCTAATTCTCCTAGCCTTCAGAATCTTCAACCCTTATAGTTTCCATTATCATAATGCATGGTAAATCCTCTTTATTCTGAAGTGATCTTAGTTGTCCGATATCTTGTACTTCTTGTTGTGGTCTCATCAGTCGAATCTTCATGGTCAAAAAGGGGAAAAGGGGTATAGTCTCACTAAAAGGGAATATTTGGTAAAGCTCAGAAAATAGGAGAGGAAAAGATCTTTTTGAAGAGGAAGTTGTAGAGAAAATATTTCCTATGGGCTTGCCAGTTTCTAGGGGTCACGTCCTACAAACAAAATGTCCTCTGATACCATCTTGTAGCGACCCGACCCGAATGGTTCAAGTCTCTGTGCTTAAGTGTCATCCCTGGATCGGTATGCTGACACACACAACACTCAAGGATTTATAACAGAGGTAAATCACATGTATAAAGTAACGTAAATACTATCACCTCAATCGAAATAGAGGAAGTAACAACAAGGTTGTAGATTCCTATCAACACCAACGACAAAGTTGAGTGTAGAAATCGTAACCCTAACGTATCACTTACTCGTCGTAAGATTCCTGCAACATGAGACGTTGCAGCCACAAAGGGTCAGTACGTTGAATGTACCGGCAAATTCACACCATAGGATAATGATGAATAAAGGCTATCACTACATGCATATTTGGCTGGTGGAAAAGCTCCATGGTTATAATGTTTTTGCGAAAAGCCAATTTTTCCCTACATCAAAGGAATATATTTTATTTAACTACAAAGTTGGTTGATAAATATTGAGAAGGTTCCTCCAACTCAATCCCAAAATAATAATCATTAACCCCATCAAATTAATTAAATAAAGTGTTGAGATCAACATGATAATTCAAGAACTAGAGACTCAAGACGTCCACAACCGGGGACACAGCTAACCATGATTAGTTTATACACTCTGCAGAGGTTTACACACTTTTCCCCACAAGACTCGATCTCCTCCGTTGGATTTCTCGCACTACATGATGTTTGAGAAACGGATGACCGAGACACAGTCTTTCACAAGCATTAACTCTTTACTCCGGGCAGACCGGTACACCTACAAACCCCCTACATCTGCCAGTCCACCTCTTCAAGAGCTCACGCAACTTACTCAACTATGTCAGAGCCCATAATGGCTTGTGGCTGCACACAGAAGTTTCTAGCATGAATAATCTTATGATCCCTTTGAGCCCGGGTGGCATTCCATAGGGTGATCACACGGGTCCTTCGGGATCCCCTTGGGCAAACACTGGGTTCTCCAGGTGCCCGGGCAAACCACTGGGTGGTCCAGGGTGCCCCTTACCATTCCACCAGATGTGTATTAAAGTAGCCACCTTAAGTTAACCGTTAATAATAACTCTCACATCTGTCATGAATCACTCAAACCAAACCACGTCTACGAGCATAGCATAGCAATATAAACATAACGTAGAAGTAACTCCCAAGGTTTGAATGCAGGACAATGGGTTCCTACCTCATCAAGTACTTCCCAATACCCACATGTTATCAATTCCTAACCATGCAATGTTTGAGGGTGAAACTAATGCATAAAAACTAGGTAATAAAGGGATATGATCAAAGTGTGAACTTGCCTTGTACTGTTGATGAAGATGATTCAGACTCATAAATCCTGATAGTTCTACTCCTCACACTCCGTTGAATCTATCGTGAGCAAGCAATAGTAAGAACACATAAGCAATCACTCAAAAGATCGGGAAGAACGAAGAAGACAGTTCGGAAAACATCAAAACCAAGAAAATAACTCTTGCAACATAAAACAATTTCTAACATTACCAAAATTATGTGAATTTGGCCTTATCAGAAAGTTTAGGTCAATAGCTTCGATTTGCAAAAAGAATCAATTAAATCGGAGTTATAAAACTCAAGTTATGATCAAAAGAAATTTGAATATGAATCTGAACAAATTGCAAAATTTGAAAATTTCAGAAAGTTGATGTGACAGGTTCACTGGATAGGTGAAAATAAGACAAAAATATAGGCGCTAGGTTGGAAAAGGCGATAAGCGTAAGCGAGGCGGTTGGCCTTTGCCTAGTGCCTAGGCGGTGCCTAAGCGCCCTAGGCGCGGCCTAGGCAGTAATATAGTTTTTACTCGAAGTGTATTTGTGACTTTTATATGAGTATTGATATTAATTTAGGGCATATGAATAAGGTAATTACCGGCTACTCCCACTGGAATATAACCTGCTTGGCATATATGTGCAGTATGTGGCATGATTTCTTGCTTGGGTAGGAAATTCCTTGCTTTCCCTGCCTAGTCCTCCATTTATGCCCTAGGCGAGGCGTTTGGTCATTTCCTAGCGCCTAGGCATGCCTAAGCGCCTCCTAGGCACTGCCTTTTCCAACAGAGGGCGCTGGTTTCATCTAATTTGGATGAACGAGTAAAAAGTTATGGCTATTTGAAAAATCAGGGCCAAGCTGTTTTACGGAAGAAAAATAGCCATGGCTAAAAAAAAATCTAGGTCTAATATATAAATAGAAAGACTAATTGATAATCTAATTATTCTACCGTACTGGTCTAGAAAATAATAAACTACAGAAGTATAAAACGAAAACAAAAAAAGATAACTTTATAAGGTAGAGAAAAATCGACTTCGGAGAGAGGAGACAATTTTCAGAAGTCCCGTCGGATAGAAGAAAAAATATTTTTCTTTAATGAATCTAGTCAAACCAAAAATATTGATTTAACCCGAATCGGATGATTTTTGGAGGCTCTATGGGTCTATATTTATAGATGGAAAAGAGCTTTAGAGGTTAGAGGCTAGGCAATGTGGGACTAAACATATACGTACGTAGATGAAATTTGAAAAAAAAACATGCGCTAAAAGTTAGACCGGGGCACGTGCGCTATAGTTTTTTTAACAAAATATGGTCAAATGAAAAAGACTGGCTGGGCCTGGCCCATATAGGAGAAAAAAATAAGATGAGGCGCCCGCTGCCACTATGCTACGCGTGTGGGCGACAAATAATTATGGGCCGCATGTACAATTTTTTTAAAATAGAAACATAAGGAAAATCGAATAACAAAAATAAAGTAAAATTGTATATAGGCCTATTATATATCGAAATTTTCAGAAAATTATTTTCTACGATCTGAACATTTTTCCAGCATCAAATAAATGCACAAAAATTTAGATAAAATAAAGAGTGCTACTGATGCAATAAATCCCAATAAAATCATTTAAAAAAAATAAAAAAATTAGTTTGAATTTATTTCTCTCCAATTTTCTGACGTAGGGGATCATTTTACCCTAATTTCCATATATTTTATTTTTGAAGAAAAATAATTTAAATAATACCCAAATAACTCCAAATTGAAAATAATTTTCAAAAGGACTTTAAATTGATCCTTTTAAACTTCCAACTCATATTTCATATAATTTGAAGAAGTTATTTTATCTTCTCTCATGAAAATCATTGAGTTGCATGAAGTTTATGAATTGGAAATATTTTTTGAATGAAATTCAAATCTCTTCGAAACCCTTTTCATTTATTTAAATGGAAGAAGTCAGGTTATCTTCTCTCTAGGGTTTTATATTTGAAAATATTTTGAATTCACGGATATCAGAAATGCAAAATGAAATTTTGGGGAAGTCCTTTTATTCCCTCTCATTTAACTTTCATAAAGAAAAGTTTCAAATTTCACTCAATTCCACACATCACAAATAAGCAACAATCAAAACTATCTATTTAATATAACATTCCAAAATTTAGAATTTTGGGATGTTACAGTATAGCAGTTGATTTATCAGCCATTTGCAAAGATATTTCAGTAGGTGTCAACTTATTCAAATCAAGTCTACGATATAAAGAGAGAGGCATAACACTAACACCGGCTCCAAGATCACATAAAGCAGTTTTAACATAATTTCTTTTAATGGAGCATGGTATAGTTGGTACTCCTGGATCTCCAAGTTTCTTTGGTATTCCACCCTTAAAAGTATAATTAGCAAGCATGGTGGAATTTCAGCTTCTGGTATCTTTCTCTTATTTGTAACAATGTCCTTCATGTACTTAGCATAAGGATTCATTTTAAGCATACCAGTCAAACGCATACGCAAAAAGATAGGTCTAATCATTTCAGCAAAGCGCTCAAAATCCTCATCATCCTTTTTCTTGGATGGTTTAGGAGGAAAAGGCATGGGTTTCTGAACCCATGGTTCTCTTTCTTTACCATGCTTCCTAGCAACAAAGTCTCTCTTATCATAAAGTTGATTCTTTGATTGTGGGTTATCAAGATCAACAACATGTTCAATTTCTACATCATTATTATTGCTAGGTTGAGCATCAACATGAACATGATCATTAACATTATCACTAGGTTCATGTTCATTACCAGATTGTGTTTTAGCATCAGAAATAGAAATATCATTGGGATTCTCAGGTGTGTCAACAACAGGTTCACTAGAAGCATGCAAAGTCCTATCATTTTTCTTTCTATTCCTCTTAGAAGGACTAGGTGCATCAATGTTATTTCTGTGAGAATCCTGCTCAATTCTCTTAGGGTGGCTCTCAGGATACAAAGGTTCCTGAGTCACTTTACCTCCTCTAGTTGCAACTCTAACAACAAAGTCTTTATTCTTGCTATTCAATTCATTGAGCAAATCATTCTGAGATTTAAGTACTTGTTCTACTTGAGTGGTAACCATAGAAGCATGTTTGCTAATAAGTTTAAGTTCACCTTTAATACTAGCCATGTAATCACTCAAGTGTTCAATCATATAAGCATTATGTTTCAATTGTCTACCAACATAAGCATTGAAGTTTTCTTGTTTAATAGTAAAATTATCAAACTCATCTAAGCATTGGCTAGCAGACTTATTACAAGGAATATCACCTTCACAAATCTATAGAGAGAATTTACCTTTACTACCTGGGTCGGGTTATCGAGACCGTGTGTTTCTTCAATAGGTGATGAATTAAGACCATGTATTCCTTCAACAGGAGGTAAATTCTTAACATCTTAAGCTTTTATACATTTTTCTTCCATAGATTTCTTTGCCTCTTGCATATCTTCAGGACTGAGAAATAGAATACCCCTTCTCTTCGGAGTTGGCTTAGGAGCTGGTTCAGGAAGTGTCCAATTATTTTCATTGGTCAACATATTATTCAATAGAATTTAAGCTTGATCAACTGTTCTTTCCCTGAAAACACAACCAGCACAACTATCCAGGTGGTCTCTGGAAGCATCGGTTAGTCCATTATAAAAGATATCAAGTATTTAATTTTTCTTGAGAGGATGATCAGGCAAAGCATTAAGTAATTGGAGAAGCCCCCCCCCCCCAAGCTTGTGGGAGACTCTCTTCTTCAATTTGCAAAAATTATATATTTCCCTTAAAACAACTTGTTTCTTATGAGCGGAGAAATATTTAGCAGAGAAGTAGTAAATCATATCCTGGGGACTATGCACACAACCAGGATTAAGAGAATTAAACCATATATTAGCATCACCCTTTAATGAAAACAGAAATAATTTAAGGATATAATAGTAGCGAGTTTTCTCATCATTACTAAACAGGGTAGTTATATCATTTAATTTAGTAAGATGTGCCACAACAGTTTCAGATTCATAGCCATAAAAAGGATCAGATTCAACAAAATTAATTATCTCAGGATCAACAGAGAAATCATAATCCTTATCAGTTATAAAGATAGGTGAAGTAGTACAAGCAGGATCATATTTCGTTCTAGCATTCAGAGATTTTCTTTTAGCTTAGCTAATAGTTTCTTAAGATCACTTCTATCATTCTAGGCAAGAAAGTCTCTAGCAGTTTCTTCATCCATAACATAACCCATAGACACAACAGGCAATTCATATCTAGGGGGAGAATCTTCATCATCACTTTCATCAATATTATCAGTTTCAATAATTTCATTCTCTCTAGCCCTAGCAAGTTGTTCATCAAGAAATTCACCAAGTGGCACAATAGTATCAAGCATAGAAGTAGTTTCATCATAAGTATCATGCATAGCAGAAGTGGCATTATCAATAACATGCGACATATCAGAATTAATAGAAGAAGCAGGTTTAGGTGTCGCAAGGTTACTTAAAATAGAAGGTGAATCAAGTGTAGAGCTAGATGGCAGTTCCTTACCTCCCCTCGTAGTTGAGCGACAAATCTTGGTTCTTTGATCTTTCAAGTTCTTCATAATGATAAGCAGATAGAAATCCCAAGTGACTCAAAGAATAGAGCTATGCTCCCCGGCAACGGCGCCAGAAAATGTTCTTGATAACCCACAAGTATAGGGGATCGCAATAGTTTTCGAGGGTAGAGTATTCAACCCAAATTTATTGATTCAACCCAAGGGGAGCCAAAGAATATTCTCAACTATTAGCAGCTAGTTGTCAATTCAACCACACCTGGAAACTTAATATCTGCAGCAAAGTGTTTAGTAGCAAAGTAATATGATAGTAGTGGTAACGGTAGCAAAAGTAATATTTTTGGGTTTTGTAGTGATTGTGACAGTAGCAACGGAAAAGTAAATAAGCGAAGAACAATATATGAAAAGCTCGTAGGCATTGGATGGGTGATGGAGAATTATGCCGGATGCGATTATTCATGCAACAGTTATAACATAGGGTGACACAGAACTAGCTCCAATTTATCAATGTAATGTAGGCATGTATTCCGAATATAGTCATACGTGCTTATGGAAAAGAACTTGCATGACATCTTTTATCCTACCCTCCCGTGGCAGCGGGGTCCTATTGGAAACTAAGGGATATTAAGGCCTCCTTTTAATAGAGTACCGTACCAAAGCATTAACACATAGTGAATACATGAACTCCTCAAACTATGGTCATCACCGGGAGTGGTCCTGATTATTGTCACTTTGGGGTTGCCGGATCATAACACATAGTAGGTGACTATAGACTTGCAAGATAGGATCAAGAACTCACATATATTCATGAAAACATAATAGGTTCAGATCTGAAATCATGACACTCGGGCCCTAGTGACAAGCATTAAGCATAGCAAAGTCATAGCAACATCAATCTCAGAACATAGTGGATACTAGGGATCAAACCCTAACAAAACTAACTCAATTACATGATAAATATCATCCAACCCATCACCGTCCAGCAAGTCTACGATGGAATTACTCACGCATGGCGGTGAGCATCATGAAATTGGTGATGGAGGAAGGTTGATGATGACGATGGCGACGGATTCCCCTCTCCGGAGCCCCGAACGGACTCCAGATCAGCCTCCCGAGAGAGTTTAGGGCTTGGTGGCGGCTCCGTATCGTCAAACGCGATGAATCCTTCTCTCTGATTTTTTTCTCCCCGAACACGAATATATGGAGTTGGAGTTGAGGTCGGTGGAGCGTTAGGGGGCCCACGAGGCAGGGGGCGTGCCCCCCACCCTCGTGGACAGGGTGTGGGCCTCCTGACGTGGATTCTTCTTCCATTATTTTTTATATATTCCAAAAATAATCTCCGTTGATTTTCAGGTCATTCTGAGAACTTTTATTTCTGCACAAAAATAACACCATGGCAATTCTGCTGAAAACAGCGTCAGTCCGGGTTAGTTCCATTCAAATCACGCAAGTTAGAGTCCAAAACAAGGGCAAAAGTGTTTGGAAAAGTAGATACATTGGAGTCGTATCAATCTTTAATCTTAATTCTAATAGTAGGTTCCCACTTATCATAAATTTTTCTAGGGATAGAAACTTCTAATTCAAGCTTTTCCTCATAGGATTGCATTAAAGCATCAACGATATGTTTGGTAAAAGCTTTGTTTTGATAATAAGTATGAGGAGAATTTAAGACGGATTGCAACAAGGAAATAAAATCTATCATAGAGCAATTATCATAATTAAATTCCTTGAAATCCAAAATAGTGGGTTCATTTCTATGTAAAGTTTTGACCTCTTCAATCCCACTTTTATTAACTTTAGCATCAAGATCTAAAAACTCCATATCATTGGGACGCCTTTTAACTAAAGTTGACTCATCTCCAGTCCCATCTTTATAAAGATTCATATTGGAAAACAAAGATTTAATAGGAGACACATCAACCACTTTTAGATCTACATCTTTATTATCATGAAAACTAGAAGAACACGCTTTCACAAAGCAATCTTTTTTAGCACGCATCATGGCGGTTCTTTTTTTACACTCATCAATGGAAATTCTCATGGCTTTGAGAGACTCATTGATGTCATGCTTAGGTGGAATAGATCTACGTTTCAAAGAATCAACATCAAGATAAATTCTATCCACGTTCCTAGCCAACTCATCAATCTTAAGCAATTTTTCTTCAAGCAAAGCATTGGAATTCTTTTGCGAATTCATAAATTCTTTAACACTAGTCTCAAAATCGGAGGGCATCTTATTAAAATTTCCATAAGAGTTGTTGTAGGAATTACCATAATTATTGGAGGAATTACTAGGAAACGGCCTACAATTATAATTTCCTCTATATGCGTTGTTATCAAAATTGTTCCTACCAACAAAATTCACATCCATAGATTCATTATTATTATCAATCAAAGTGGACAAAGGCATATCATTAGGATCAGAAGAAACACTCTTATTAGCAAACAATTTCATAAGTTCATCCATCTTTCCACTCAAAACATTAATCTCTTCTATCGCATGAACCTTTTTACTAGTGGATCTCTCGGTATGCCATTGAGAATAATTAACCCTAATATTATCGAGGAGTTTAGTAGCTTCTCCTAAAGTGATTTCCATAAAAGTGCCTCCCGCGGCCGAATCTAAAAGATTTCTAGAAGCAAAATTCAATCTAGCATAATTGTTTTGTATAATCATCCATAAATTCAGACCATGTGTAGGGCAATTCACTAGAAAAAAATACACTTCCGTGATGATACGTGTTTGTTACAGTAGGTTGCTTTTTTGTCATGCATGTACATCCATGACAAATTTATGACAGAATCAAGATAGTCATACATGTGTTGTCGTAGAAGTCTTCCATGACATTACCAAAATTATCATCACGGAAGTGTCCACTTCCATGACGATAAATCGCGTGTCACAGAAGTGCTTTCGTCAAGGGTGACCGACACGTTGCATCCACCGTAACGGAACGCTGTTAAGCTATCGGGTCGGGTTTTGGATCCGACAACCCGTTAACAGCCCCGACCAATGGGAAATTTCCACGTGTAAAATTCTTATTGGTCGGACGAAACACGGGTCAGCTCGTCAGTGGGTCAGATAGAAGCCTATGATACGTTGACATGTGGGACGGCCCAACAGAGGCCCATTCCTGTGTAAAGGCCGGCCCGTTTGACTTGGTCAAAAGCTTGCGGGCCGGCCCATGGAAAGCATGTTAACGGCCTGTTCGAATATAGCCCATTTACAGCCCGCTAACCCAAGGCCCGTTACGCCCTATCCGAATTAGGCTCAGTAGCGTCATCTGGGCCATCCAATATGATTCCAGCCCGTTTTCACTTCTGGCCCATGTATGGCCCATGACGTCTTTCGGCCCATATGAGGCCCTATGTAACTCTTGGCCTACTAACGGCCCGTGGTGAAATTGGCCCGTAATGAACAGTGTATCACTTTACACCCATTAACGACCTGTGGTGAAACTGGCCCGTGATGAATAGTGTATCACTTTATACCCATTAATGGCCCGTTATTCCGTTGGGACGTTTCCAGCCCATGTTATCTTTCGGCCTTCTCAGAGCCCATTTATTCTTGGGCTCATTTCTAGCATTCGTTTACTTACGGCCCGCTACTGTCATTTTCTGCTTGTGGGCCAAATTCAGCCCGTGGTTACAGTCAGCCCGTTTGTGGTCCGTTAATATGTTGGGCTATTTTCATAGCGTCATCAAATACGGCCTATTAACGATGGCCCATTATGGTCGGCCCATGAACGGACGATTCCAACTCTAGCCCGTTTACGTCCATAATGCGGCCTGTTATTGGCCCATGTTTGGCCATCGATCATACTGCCTGTATAAGGCCCATTGATGATACGACCCGTAGAAGGTCCATTGTTTCTACGGCCCGTAGAAGGCCCACTGTTTCTACGGCCCGTAGGAGGCCCAGTGTCACTACAGTAAATATTAGCCCATGGTTATTGTGGCCTAGTTTTAAAAAATAGGTTAATGCAGCCACTAGCAAACCGTGGAAAAAGAACTGCAATGACTAGAAGCAAACAAATAAACAAGATAACAAGGAAATAAATAAGCAAGCAACTTACGCTAGGCTATCACGGCTATCACACATATTACATCCACTGGGCATCAAAGTTCGCCACCAGTGCAAATAAACGCGCCGACAAAAGAATATACAAAACTGAGAGCACTTCAGAAGGCACTAGGCCTGGCCAGGTATGCCCCCCCCAAACAGCTGAAGAAGCTGAGTAGACCTCAGTTGTGTCAATGATAGATGCATCAACACTAGATTTAAGGCATGATGGTGCGCACGGCAGTCCTCTGACATCTTCATTGCATCTTTGACTTCAAGTCGGAGTTGAGCTAAAGCAAGCCCTTTCGCTTTAAGTTGAGACTGAAGAAGTCGAACTGATTGAGGCAGCGACTGCACAGAGGTTGTCTCACACCTGCTGGTGAGTAGCTTCAACTCACTGTCTTCATCAAGACAGGACCTTGGGGTCATCTCGCTGTCCTCAAAATGGTTTGGCTCACTATCTTCCCTAAAGTTCTGCCTGGCGTAAGAGATACGAGTCTGAAAGAGAAACAAGGAGACACGTAACAGGTTTCACAATTATATAAGCAAATAAATGGATCTGTTCTGCATAAGGAACATTTTTTACAACTACAATTTGAAACTGGTAGTTGTTGCAAACATCCAATCAGATGTAAACAGCAAAGCAAACAGCAATGGAGGAAATGATGCCTATCCTAATCTATACTAGAACAAAGTTTGAAGGCTTGAGAAGGATGAACTTACATTACATGTTAACACGGGCTGGATAAAGCCCTTCTCCATGTTGATGGAAGGATAATTCAATAAATTCCCCAAAGAAAATTCTTTATAAGCGTTGCCATTATTCTACATTTTGCAAAGAGTAAATATAGATCAAATAATATTGGAAGAAACAAAGGATAATGAAGCTCAGGTGCAGACTGATGATACATAATCAAATAGCAATTAATTAAGTACAGCATCACAAGGCAAAAGGGAGAGAGGTACTAACAAGAGCAATGCAGAGCCCATTATTGTTTTGAGATCGTATGATCCTTTGAGCAAGGAGATTCATCTGAAATTAGTTTTCATACAAGAGAGAAGGTAAGGCACAAGCAGAAATTTAGGAGTTCAAATTTTGAATTGATATCATAGACAGTACCTGACGCTGGGCTCCCAGCAGTTCTAATAGGGGGTTGGCCACTGGAGTAGGGGTAAAGTGTGGTACAGTTGGGCCTGTGTTTTCTGTGGCTACTGATCTATCTGATTTAACAGGTATCACTACCTTTTCCAAATACCTAGTTTATACTCCTTGACAACCTGCACTCACCCTCTTCCTTTTGGACACCTATTACGAAAGAACAACATCTGACTGGAAAAACATAGTGTGACGACACATGGAATAGGTACAGAAAATGGATAGGTATGGCATATACTCATATATGATGCTTAAACTAAGCAGATGGTGTAACAAAGTAGAAGTAATGCAAGAGGTCAGATGCAAAATATGTGCGACCAATACAACTTTGCAAAGTTAGAGCAAGCACCTTGATGGGTGAATAAGATAGGACATCCTCCACCATGCCAAGTTTGATAGCCAGTGGATCGTTCCACAATATTCCTCTCGTGCGCCCATTCTCATATTCATTTTGATAATGTTCAATATCTGACATGCATGAAAACATAAAAACAAGTGAGATTTTCTTTGTAATGCAGAAGTGATTCTAATCCAATACTGCCTCCCTGTAAAACCCTTTGTGCTATCTCTGCAATTCTTTTAGAAGATGACATGCATGCTATAATTTGTTGTGTGCATTAATATAATGTGGCCTACTACTCAAAATATGAGAGCTCCAAAAGTGATGACACTTCGCAGATGATAGCTTCAACATATAGTAAAGAAGAACAAGTCGACCTGACCTGACAGATTCAAAATATACTAAGGGAGAACAACTCGACCTGACCAGTTGACCGCAAGAGAAGAGTATCATCTTAAAGAAGAGCAGAAGAGCAAGCAGATTGAAGATAAAACAAGTCTTTTAATACAATGTCGGTTGGCCACCCATGATGAACCAGAGCGCACAGAGAAATACTATTCTTTCCGGTCTCTCCATATGTGGCTCACATGCATTTCGAAACTAAAGTAGGAACATTTAGCTAACCAATTAAACATCTCTTAGTTTTACTAATATCAGCAATAATACCAGATATGAATTTGTACAACTAAGCTTGTTTAGCTCGATGGGTGGAGCAGTGCTATTACGACACGAACCACGTAGGATGATTGTGGTCATCATAAAATGGGGGAAAACATAAGCATGATAAGTACAATGTTGACCGTGGCAGTGGGATGGCAGATCTAAAGCTGCAAACCGCGCAAAGGGTAGTTAGCAACCGATGTTTGCTTTGAAATAACAACTAAGATTTGGTATGGACAAGAAAGTACGGTCAACAAGTGACAAAGAAATGCAATTATGCTGTCTCTCTATATGTCGCGACATGCATTTGGAAACTCAAGTGGGACCTTTAGCTAACCAATTAAATGTGTCGGTTAACTAATATCAGTATCATATCACAATCATATTTGAACAACTAAGCTTTCGAATTCTGAGTGTTGTGTTGTTTAGCTTCAAGGGTGGAGTAATGCTAGTACAACAGAAAGCACCTACGCAGATCATAGTAGAGTATATAAAAGGGGAAAACCCTAAGCATCAAGAGAAAAATCAGGAAAGTGGAACTAGCTGGACCAGTGGGTGGCGCACATGCTTTTCGAAACGAATATAGGAACATTAGGTGACCAATTACACGTTCTCTGTTTTAGTGATATTAGCATCATATCAGATTCGTATTTCAACACGTAAGCTTTGGGTTGAGGTCTTGAGGAGCAGTGCTAGCACGACACTAAGCACCTACGATGATGGTAGTGAATATGAAGGGGGGAAACCATAAGCTTTACGAGTATAGTGCCCGTGCCATGGCGGATTTGAAGGTGCAAACCGGACAAAGCTACTTCACAACCAATGTTTGCTTTCAACTAGCCACTACGATTTGGTACGGACAAGAAAAGTACAGTAAACAAATTACGATCTATTTTCCGGGTGAGATCAATAACATAAGCACATATGGAAGAGTACCAGCTCTCTTGCGACGCCGTGTAGGCCTATGCTGATACGTTGAGGGTGCTGCAGGTGCGATGGCTGTCGGCGGCGGGGAAGAAGACTTTAGACGGCAGACGGCCGGGTCGGGGGATATATCCTGTTGCCGTGGACGAGGCGGTCGTAGGAGTGGCAACGGCATGGTGGACGACAGCGCCGATGAAGCGAGAGGACGCGATGAAAGGATCCTGGTTGTGACGCCCCCGATTTGACCGTACATTAATCATACACGCAAACGTGTACGATCAAGATCAGGGACTCACGGGAAGATATCACAACACAACTCTACAAATAAAATAAGTCATACAAGCATCATATTACAAGCCAGGGGCCTCGAGGGCTCGAATACAAGAGCTCGATCATAGACGAGTCAGCGGAAGCAACAATATCTGAGTACAGACATAAGTTAAACAAGTTTGCCTTAAGAAGGCTAGCACAAACTAGGATACAGATCGAAAGAGGCGCAGGCCTCCTGCCTGGGATCCTCCTAACTACTCCTGGTCGTCGTCAGCGGGCATCACGTAGTAGTAGGCACCTCCGGTGTAGTAGGAGTCGTCGTCGAAGGTGGCGTCTGGCTCCTGGGCTCCAACATCTGGTTGCGACAACCAGGTAGAAGGGATAGGGGGAAAAGAGGGAGAAAGCAACCGTGAGTACTCATCCAAAGTACTCGCAAGCAAGGAGCTATACTACATATGTATGCATTGGTATCAAATGGAATAAGGGTATCATATGTGGACTGAACTGCAGAAAGCCGGAATAAGGGGGGATAGCTAGTCCTTTCGAAGACTACGCTTCTGGCAGCCTCCGTCTTGCAGCATGTAGAAGAGAGTAGACTGAAGTCCTCCAAGTAGCATCGCATAGCATAATCCTAACCGATGATCCTCCCCTCGTCGCCCTGTGAGAGAGCGATCACCGGTTGTATCTGGCACTTGGAAGGGTGTGTTTTATTAAGTATCCGGTTCTAGTTGTCATAAGGTCAAGGTACAACTCCAAGTCGTCCTGTTACCGAAGATCACGGCTATTCGAATAGATTAACTTCCCTGCAGGGGTGCACCACATAACCCAACACGCTCGATCCCATTTGGCCGGACACACTTTCCTGGGTCATGCCCGGCCTCGGAAGATCAACACGTCGCAGCCCCACCTAGACCAACAGAGAGGTCAGCACGCCGGTCTAAACCTAAGCGCCCAGGGGTCTGGGCCCATCGCCCTTAGCACACCTGCACGTTGCGAACGCGGCCGGAAGCAGAACTAGCCCCCTTAATACAAGAGCAGGCTTACGTTCCAATCCGGCGCGCGCCACTCAGTCGCTGACGTCACGAAGGCTTCGGCTGATACCACGACGCCGGGATACCCATAACTACTCCCGCGTAGATGGTTAGTGCGTATAGACCAAATGGCCAAACTCAGATCAAATACCCAGATCTCGTTAAGCGTGTTAAGTATCCGCGAACGCCGACCAGGGCCAGGCCCACCTCTCTCCTAGGTGGTCGGAACCTGCCCTGTCGCTCCGCCTCAAAGATCCACACAGAGGGCCGTTGGGACAAAGGTCCTTTCAGCCCCCAATCCGTGAATCACTCGCGGGTGCTCCACAAGCCGACCCGTCTTTAGTCACCACATGTATCCTGTAGAAAGTAAGTAATATACCCGTGATCACCTCCCGAGTGATCACGGCCCAGTAGTATAGCATGGCAGACGGACAAGAGTGTAGGGCCACTGATGGAACACTAGCATTCTATACTAAGCAGTAGGATAGCAGGTAATGGTAACAACAGTAGTACAAGGACAGGCTATGCATCAGGATAGGAATAACGGAAAGCAGTAACATGCTACACTACTCTAATGCAAGCAGTAAAGAGGAAGAGTAGGCGATATCTGGTGATCAAGGGGGGGCTTGCCTGGTTGCTCTGGCAAGAGAGAGGGGTCGTCAACTCCGTAGTCGTACTGGGTAGCACGGCGTCGGTCTCGGTGTCTAGCGAGAGAAGAGGGGGAAGAAACAATAAATATAATGCAAACAAATGCATGATGCATGACATGACAAAGCGTGCTAGGTGTGCCCTAACGCGGTATGAGGTGATACCGCGAAGGGGGAAAACATCCGGGAAAGTATTCCGGTGTTTCGCGTTTTCGGACAGATGAACAGAGGGGGAAAGTTGCGTGTTCACTATGGCTAGTGTGGCGGACAGAACGGGCTGCGTATCATCGTCTCGTCGTTCTGAGCAACTTTCATGTACAAAGTTTTTCCATCCGAGCTACGATTTATTTTATATTAATTTTAAAAGATTTAAATCATTTTTAGGATTTATTTATTTAATTTAATCAACATTATCCAGAATAGTGTCTGATGACGTAGGCATGACATCAGGGTGATGTCAGCAGTCAACTGTGCAGTTGACTGGGTCAACTATGTGTGGGTCCCGCATGTCATTGACTGATTAGGCTAATCAGGGGTTAATTAAGTTAACTAGTAATTAGGTTAATCTAATCCTGATTAATTAATTTAATTTAATTAATTCTTTAATTAATTAATAATTATTATTTTTACATATTATTTTTAATTCTTTTTAACAAAACGTTCTGGGCTGGGGCCCCCATGTCAGTGGCCCCAGGGGGCCTTAACGGGCGCCGGGTACTGGGTGCAGGGCGCAGGCGCCGCCCGAATGGGCGTGGGCGCGGGCGTAGCCCCAGAGCGATGCGGGGCGCCGGTGCTGGCCCCAGGCGCGGGCGCTAGCCCGACTGGGCACTGTCCCAGGCCAGCCACGGCGAGGCTTGCCGGCCGGAGCAGCGGCAGGCAGCGCTGCGGCGGAGCGGGAGCAAGGGCGGCGAGCACGACGCGTAGTTCAGCGGCTCCCGCAGCAAGCGGCGGTGCGAGTGGGAGGCGCGGGGCGCGGTCATGGCCGGGCATAGCGACGCGCGGAGCAGATGGTGTGGTGGCGCGGGCGAGCGCCGGAGTGAGGGCACGGGGAGGAGGACCGGGGTCCTCACCAGCGTTGCTGAGCAGGGGGGCGGCGAGGCTCGGTGGAGCCTTTGGGGAGGAGGACGAGGACGTGTCGTCGGCGAGGAGGAGACGAGGAGGACGAGGCGACGGGCGGTGGCTCCGGGTGGCGAGCACGACGCGGACGAGGTGGCGTGGGTCCCGGGCGGCGTCCGGACGTGAGCGTCGGCGACGGGGTTGGGGCGCCGTGCGGGAGCGGGGAGTGGGGGGGCTCGCCCCGATTGGATCGGGGGAGGGAGCGGGGGGGGCGAGCGGGGGGGCGAGTGGGGGGGAGTGGGGATCGGGTGGGTTAGGGTTTGGGGGGGGGGAATGGATAAGGGGAGGGGGGAAGGCCGGTTGGGCCTGCGCCCGAATGGGCCGGCCAACTGGGCCAGTAGGCCGTGGGAGGGGGTTCCCTCTTTCTTCTTTTTTTTGTTAGTTTCTTTCTTTTATTTATTTTCCTTTTCTGTCTTTATTTATTTTAAAATACTTAGGCAGTTTATAAAATTGTGTTTATTACACCATATTGACCTATGTAAAATATGGCATCTCCCGAACACTTTTGTTTTAAATTTTGAAAAACTTTTATTGTTTGCTTTGATTTTCAAATTTGAATTCGAATGGGATTGAATCATCGCGAGGTTTACAACAGTAAGAGTGGTGACGAGGCATCATTAGCAGAGGTTACTGTAGCTTGATTATCCGGGCGTTACAAATCTCCTCCACTACAAGAAATCTCGTCCTGAGATTTAGGAGGTAGAAGGAAACAGTGCAGGGTATTCATCGCGAAGACGATCCTCGCGTTCCCAGGTGGCTTCGTCTTCAGAGTGATTCGACCACTGGACCTTGAGGAACTTGATCGCCTTCTGACGTGTGCGGTGTTCAGCTTGGTCAAGAATGCGGACCGGATGCTCTTTATAAGAGAGGTCCTGTTGCAATTCGAGCTCTTCATGATCCACCGCTCGGATTGGATCCTTGAAGGAACGGCGGAGTTGTGACACATGGAACACATCGTGAACCTGAGAAAGGTTCGGCGGAAGCTCCAGTTGATATGCCACCTTTCCACGCCTTTCGAGAATAGTGAAGGGACCAATATAGCGGGGAGCTAACTTTCCTTTGATCCCGAAGCGGTGTGCACCCTTCATTGGTGTAACTCGAAGATAAGCCTTTTCGCCAGGTTGATAGACCATGTCTTGGTGATGACGGTCATACTGACTTTTCTGACGTGACTGAGCAGTCGAGATTCTCGCGAATAATGCGAACTTGTTCTTCGGCCTGTTGGATAATATCCGGACCGAAGAGTGGACGTTCCCCAGTTTCTGGCCAGTTCAGAGGGGTTCGACACTTTCGTCCATAAAGCACTTCGAAGGGGGACATCTTTAGACTAGCTTGATAGCTATTATTATAAGAGAACTCGGCATATGGAAGAGATTCCTCCCATTTCTTGCCGAATGAGATTACACAAGCTTGAAGCATGTCTTCGAGAACTTGGTTGACACGTTCAACCTGTCCTTGCGACTGAGGATGAAACGCAGTACTGAACGACAGATGAGTTCCCATAGCTTCTTGGAAACTCGCCCAAAACCTTGAAGTGAATAAGCTGCCACGGTCTGAACTGATAACCAGTGGAATACCGTGAAGTGAAACAATTCTGGCCATGTAGAGAGTAGCAAGCTGACTAGCAGTGATTGTCTCTTTGACCGCCAGAAAATGGGCAACTTTGGAAAGCCGGTCAATGACGACAAGAATAGCATCATTACCTTTCTGCGATTTGGGAAATCCAGTGACGAAGTCCATTTCAACATGGTCCCATTTCCATTCAGGAATAGAGATAGGTTGCAGAGTTCCGGCAGGCCTTTGATGCTCTGCTTTGATTCGGCGACAAACGTCACACTCAGCAACATAACGAGCAATGTCCTGCTTCATATTAGACCACCAGAATCTTTGACGAATATCCTGGTACATCTTTGTACTACCAGGATGGATGGACAGAGGCGTATCATGAGCTTCTTGCATAACCCTCTTAGTCTTATCCAGGTTTTTCTTCGAACATGGTACCACTAGGCGGCCTTTGAAATACAAGGCGCCATCGTCAGCAACAGTGAAGAATGAGGGCTTTCTTTTTTTGAGGTCGCGCTTAATCTTGAGGACTTCATCGTCACATTTCTGTATCCATTTGATGGTGTCCACAAGATCTGGTTTCGCAACCAGGGTATTGAGAGAACCCTTGGAAACAACATGGAGGTTCTGTTTGGGGAAACCTTCGGGAGGGGGAGCGAGTGATCCCGGGGGAACAATATGGAGGTTCAGCCTTCTAAATTCTTCGGTAAGCGAGGGCTGAACTTTGTGGACCTGGAGGTGGTTGCAGTAAGACTTGCGGCTCAAGGCATCAGCCATTACATTAGCCTTGCCGGGGGTATAGGATATATCCACGTCAAAGTCTGCAACAGTCTCCATCCATCTTTGCTGGCGTAGGTTCAAATCTGGCTGAGTAAACAGATACTTCAGACTTTGATGGTCGGTGAAGATCTCGCAACGATTACCGAGAAGGTAATGTCGCCACTGCTTCAGTGCATGAATGACGACAGCCAGCTCGAGGTCGTGAACTGGGTAGTTTTCTTCATGAGGGCGCAGTTGACGAGAGGCATAAGCAATCACTCTGCGCTCCTGCATTAGGACACAGCCTAATCCTTGGCGGGAAGCGTCGCAGTAAATGACGAAGTCCTTCTTAGTATCAGGTGGTGCAAGCACGGGGGCAGAAGTCAACTTGTCTTTGAGCGCCTGGAAACTTTCCTGACACTTGTCTGTCCAGTCAAACTTGACACCCTTATGCAACAAATTAGTCAGAGGCCTGGCAATCTTGGAGAAGTTCTCGATGAATCGACGGCAATAGCTGGCGAGACCGAGAAAACTTCGGACTTGCTTCACATTCTTCGGAGGAGTCCAATCGAGAATAGCCTGAACTCGTTCAGGGTTGACGGCAATACCATCTTTGGAGATGACATGCCCAAGATAGGTTACTTCGGGAAGCCAGAATTCACACTTGGAATACTTAGCATACAGTTGATGTTCTCGAAGCTTCTCTAGCACAAGACGAAGATGTTCAGTATGTTCCTCCTTGTTCTTGGAAAATACAAGGATATCGTCCAAATAAACCACGACGAACTTGTCGAGGTAATCCATGAATATATAATTCATCAGACGAGAGAAGGTGGCTGGAGCATTCGTTAAGCCGAATGACATGACGGTGTACTCGTATGATCCATACCGAGTCACGAAGGCGGTTTTTGGGATGTCCTCTTCACGAACACGGATCTGGTGGTAACCCAACCTCAAGTCGAGTTTGGAGAACACTGATGAACCAGCCAGTTGATCATAAAGATCATTGATCCGAGGAAGAGGGTATTTATTCTGAATGGTAGCTTGGTTTATAGGACGGTAGTCTTGGACCAATCGGTTTGTCCCATCCTTCTTCCTAACAAAGAGAGAAGGTGCTCCCCAAGTAGAGCAAGTTGGGCGAATGAAACCTTTGACAAGAGATTTGTCGATTTTCTCCTTAAGCTCAAGGAGTTCATGCGGCGGCATCTTGTAGGGTCGTTTAGCTATAGGGGTAGTGCCGGGTTTCAAGTCGATGATGAATTCGACAGCTCTAGCAGGGGGAATCCCTGGAAGTTCTTCTGGGAATACATCTTGGAATTCACGAACGACGGGAACGTTTTCAATGCCCTCGAGTGGTGCAGCGTTCAACGCATTCAAGGCATAAAGTCGTGCCTCGGCGTTCTGAACTAGATGAGCTTGATAAGCTATTATTTCATCAGAAGGGTGTAGCAGATGGACGACCTTAGTGGCGCAAACTATAGAAGCAGTATGCGCTTTTAACCAATTCATTCCCAGAATGAGATCAATGCTACAGGACTTCAGTACGATGGGAGAGACAAGGAATTCCAGTCCTTCGATTTCTACAGGGACGTCGTTGCAAATCATGGAGGTTCGACATTGGCCCGCAGGGGTGTGTACTAATAGTGAAGCATCCATGTTCTCACATTTAATGTCGTGCAAGCATGCAAAACCTTTTGACATGAATGAATGCGATGCACCTGTATCAAATAAAACGGATGCTGGTACTGAATTTACGAGGAGGGTACCCATCACAGTAGCAGGTTGGTCTTGAGCTTCGCTCAGATCAACGTGGTTGGCATGAACACGACCATAAGACTTGGCATTGTTGCTGCGGGGCTGGTTGCTTCCACGGCCAGTTGCTGGAAGTGCCAGTTGATTCTGGTTCTGGTTGCATTCCCTAGCACGATGCCCTGGTTGTCCACACCTGAAGCACAATCCATTATTGGGAGTGGGAATAGGAGCTTGTGGTGGTGGAGCTGGGAGTCTTGGCTGCCTAGTCGGAGGAGCAGGCAGACGAGGTGCAGCATAGGTCTGCCTTGGGGTAGGTGCATCCGGCTGGTACAAGCTATTGGGAATCCATATCTTGCGTTTCTGCGAGGACGGGCCCGAAGATGAGCCCGTGTCACGGTTGCGCCTGCGAGAGCTCTGGTATTCCTGCAGACCAGTTTCGACATTGATGGCTTTGTTCACCAAGGTGGCGAAATCAGTAAAGTCGTGCACTAGAAGTGCGAGCTTGATGTCAGCTTGAAGGCCATCACGGAACTTCTCTTGTCTGCGTGCATCAGTTGCAATGTCTTCTTCAGCATAGCGGGACAAGTCAAGAAACTCCCGCTGGTAAGCTTTCACAGTTTTGTTGCCTTGGGTGAGGTTGCGGAACTCACGCTTCTTCCGGTCCATGACTCCCTGAGGAATGAAGCGAGCACGGAAGGCAGCTTGGAAGTCTGGCCAGGTGATGATTGTTCCAGCTGGCAGAGTACGCCTGTGGCTATCCCACCATTGAGCTGCGGGTCCTTTCAGGAAGAAGGAAGCAAAGGTGACATAGCTGGCATGGGCTACATCAGCAGACTCCATCTCATAGGTGATGTCACGGAGCCAGTCATCAGCATCCAGAGGCTGAGTTGAGCTGCGGTACACAGTTGGGTTCAGGTGCATGAAATCCTGCAGAGTTACTGGGGTTGGCTGCTGGTTCATATTGGGGCGAGGAAACTGAGCCATCATATTCTCCATGAACTGGCGATTCATCTCAAGCTGTTGGATCATACCAGCCATGTACTCAGGCGGTGGTGGGGCGTTGCCACCACGACCACGACCACCTGGTCTAACCATCCTGCTAATATTTAACAGGGGTAGTTCAGCATTGAGGAATTGCAAAAAAAAACAAGAATCATTCATGATGAAACATGCACAATGAACGTAGCACGATAGATACTACATAGTAGTCAGCATATCTTACAAAAGAGATCAGCATAGAGTTCGTTACACAGAGTTCGGTACATAGGCTAAGACATCATAGGCGCCACGCAGGCTCGCGGCGAATACATCTAACACTAACAAGCAAGTCTACGTCAGTCCCATGCGGTACTGCGGAGGTAGCTGTAGCCTGAAAGCTGGTAGTGTGGCATCGGGTACACCACGTCGACAACCTGGGGTCCGCGGGTACTCTGGTGCAGAACCTGACGCTCAAGTGGCAGAAGAGGACCAAGTGCAGGAGAGTAGCCTCCCACATCTGGCCAGCCGACGCCCTGAGGCATCACGGTCCTGGTAGGGTAGACCGCAGAACGCGATAGATCACCAGATCGGACAGAGGGGTGCAACAGTGTCAGAGCACGGTAGAGGTGCTGACGAGTGGTGTACAACTCGTGGCGAAGAGCTCGGTTAGCGCGATCCAGCCCATCAGCATGCAGAACCAGGTTCTGATGGTAGAAGGGCTCTCGGGTGACAGTGGAGTAGGCAGCAGTGTAGTAACCCTCCGCACCAACATCGGATGCAATAGCAATGTGCCTGAAGGGGGAGGTGTCCAACTCCTGATACTCTCCACGGAGACGTGTCAGAGCAGCATAAGCAGCATCGTGGACCGCCATATCGATAGTCACTCCAACACCATGAGCAGTGTGCAGCACGGTAGTGGAGTCATACTCCCGAGAGTAGAGGTGGACGATGGCACGGTACTGCTCCTGGTTGAAGTCCTGATACTCCTCATAGACGGTATACTCAGGGTGCCAGCGATAACCCAGATAGGTCATCATCTCAACCAACACAGTAGGTGATCCTGAGGCACCAATGGCCGTCGTGTGGCGCACGACCTGCCTCGTGGGTTCCATCTGAAAACACAGATGTTTTCACAGGAGTCAAATGACAATGTGGATAATGTTCAAATACAATTCGAAAGAATAACTAGGGCTTATCCAACTTTGGGGTGAATGTCGTAACGGGATCCTAGTGTCAGAGTTAGTAAATTCGTTTAACCCGAGTAGAAGAGAGTTCAGAGTCCCAGAATAAGGATCGAGGAGTAAAAGATCCTAATACCACCCAGATGGCGACGTGGGCCCGTAAGACACACAACCAAGTTAGTAAAAGTTTTTGCAATGTCTAGACTCGACTTCGGCCAAGGAGTGTGGAAGGGGGGTTCCTACAGGCAGTCGGCTCTGATACCAACTTGTGACGCCCCTGATTTGACCGTACATTAATCATACACGCAAACGTGTACGATCAAGATCAGGGACTCACGGGAAGATATCACAACACAACTCTACAAATAAAATAAGTCATACAAGCATCATATTACAAGCCAGGGGCCTCGAGGGCTCGAATACAAGAGCTCGATCATAGACGAGTCAGCGGAAGCAACAATATCTGAGTACAGACATAAGTTAAACAAGTTTGCCTTAAGAAGGCTAGCACAAACTGGGATACAGATCGAAAGAGGCGCAGGCCTCCTGCCTGGGATCCTCCTAACTACTCCTGGTCGTCGTCAGCGGGCATCACGTAGTAGTAGGCACCTCCGGTGTAGTAGGAGTCGTCGTCGAAGGTGGCGTCTGGCTCCTGGGCTCCAACATCTGGTTGCGACAACCAGGTAGAAGGGATAGGGGGAAAAGAGGGAGAAAGCAACCGTGAGTACTCATCCAAAGTACTCGCAAGCAAGGAGCTATACTACATATGTATGCATTGGTATCAAATGGAATAAGGGTATCATATGTGGACTGAACTGCAGAAAGCCGGAATAAGGGGGGATAGCTAGTCCTTTCGAAGACTACGCTTCTGGCAGCCTCCGTCTTGCAGCATGTAGAAGAGAGTAGACTGAAGTCCTCCAAGTAGCATCGCATAGTATAATCCTAACCGATGATCCTCCCCTCGTCGCCCTGTGAGAGAGCGATCACCGGTTGTATCTGGCACTTGGAAGGGTGTGTTTTATTAAGTATCCAGTTCTAGTTGTCATAAGGTCAAGGTACAACTCCAAGTCGTCCTGTTACCGAAGATCACGGCTATTCGAATAGATTAACTTCCCTGCAAGGGTGCACCACATAACCCAACACGCTCGATCCCATTTGGCCGGACACACTTTTCTGGGTCATGCCCGGCCTCGGAAGATCAACACGTCGCAGCCCCACCTAGACCAACAGAGAGGTCAGCACGCCGGTCTAAACCTAAGCGCCCAGGGGTCTGGGCCCATCGCCCTTAGCACACCTGCACGTTGCGTGGGCGGCCGGAAGCAGACCTAGCCTAGTGGCGTTCCAGTCCAATCCGGCGCGCGCCGCTCCGTCGCTGACGTCACGAAGGCTTCGGCTGATACCACGACGCCGGGATACCCATAACTACTCCCGCGTAGATGGTTAGTGCGTATAGACCAAATGGCCAAACTCAGCTCAAATACCCAGATCTCGTTAAGCGTGTTAAGTATCCGCGAACGCCGACCAGGGCCAGGCCCACCTCTCTCCTAGGTGGTCGGAACCTGCCCTGTCGCTCCGCCTCAAAGATCCACACAGAGGGCCGTTGGGACAAAGGTCCTTTCAGCCCCCAATCCGTGAATCACTCGCGGGTGCTCCACAAGCCGACCCGTCTTTAGTCACCACATGTATCCTGTAGAAAGTAAGTAATATACCCGTGATCACCTCCCGAGTGATCACGGCCCAGTAGTATAGCATGGCAGACGGACAAGAGTGTAGGGCCACTGATGGAACACTAGCATTCTATACTAAGCAGTAGGATAGCAGGTAATGGTAACAACAGTAGTAACAAGGACAGGATATGCATCAGGATAGGAATAACGAAAAGCAGTAGCATGCTACACTACTCTAATGCAAGCAGTAAAGAGGAGAGTAGGCGATATCTGGTGATCAAGGGGGGGGGCTTGCCTGGTTGCTCTGGCAAGAGAGAGGGGTCGTCAACTCCGTAGTCGGACTGGGTAGCAGCGGCGTCGGTCTCGGTGTCTAGCGGAAGAAGAGGGGGGAAGAAACAATGAATATAATGCAAACAGATGCATAACGATGCATGACAAGACAAGTAACGGTGCTAGGGGTGCCCTAACGCGGTATTAGGTGATACCGGTGAAGGGGGATAACATCCGGGAAAATATTCCCGGTGTTTCGCGTTTTCGGACAGATGAAACAGAGGGGGAAAGTTGCAGGTTCACTATGCTAGGGACACGTGGCGGACGAACGGGCTGCGTATCCGAATTCGTCTCGTCGTTCTGAGCAACTTTCATGTATAAAGTTTTTCCATCCGAGCTACGGTTTATTTTATATTAATTTTAAAAGATTTAAATCATTTTTAGGATTTATTTATTTAATTTAATCAACATTATCCAGAATAGTGTCTGATGACGTAGGCATGACATCAGGGTGATGTCAGCAGTCAACTGTGCAGTTGACTGGGTCAACTATGTGTGGGTCCCGCATGTCATTGACTGATTAGGCTAATCAGGGGTTAATTAAGTTAACTAGTAATTAGGTTAATCTAATCCTGATTAATTAATTTAATTTAATTAATTCTTTAATTAATTAATTATTATTTTTTACATATTATTTTTAATTCCTTTTTTTAACAAAACGTTCTGGGGCTGGGGCCCCCATGTCAGTGGCCCCAGGGGGCCTTAACGGGCGCCGGGTAGTGGGTGCAGGGCGCAGGCGCCGCCCGAATGGGCGTGGGCGCTGCGGGCGTAGCCCCAGAGCGATGCGGGGCGCCGGTGCTGGCCCCAGGCGCGGGCGCTAGCCCGACTGGGCACTGTCCCAGGCCAGCCACGGCGAGGCTTGCCGGCCGGAGCAGCGGCAGGCAGCGCTGCGGCGGAGCGGGAGCAAGGGCGGCGAGCACGACGCGTAGTTCAGCGGCTCCCTGCAGCAAGCGGCGGTGCGAGTGGGAGGCGCGGGGCGCGGTCATGGCCGGGCATAGCGACGCGCGGAGCAGATGGTGTGGTGGCGCGGGCGAGCGCCGGAGTGAGGGCACGGGGAGGAGGACCGGGGTCCTCACCAGCGTTGCTGAGCAGGGGGGCGGCGAGGCTCGGTGGAGCCTTTGGGGAGGAGGACGAGGACGTGTCGTCGGCGAGGAGGAGACGAGGAGGACGAGGCGACGGGCGGTGGCGGGGTGCGGTGATGAAGAGGACGGCAGCGGCGGCGGGGTGGCTCCGGGCGGCGAGCACGACGCGGACGAGGTGGCGTGGGTCCCGGGCGGCGTCCTGGACGGTGAGCGTCGGCGACGGGGTTGGGGCGCCGTGCGGGAGCGAGGGGAGTGAGGGGGGGGGGCTCGCCCCGATTGGATCGGGAGGGGAGCGGGGGGGGGAGGGGGTGGGGCGGAGGGGGGGAGTGGGGATCGGGTGGGTTAGGGTTGGGGATGGATAAGGGGAGGGGGGGAAGGCCGGTTGGGCCTGCGCCCGAATGGGCCGGCCAACTGGGCCAGTAGGCCGTGGGAGGGGGGTTCCCTCTTTCTTCTTTTTTTTGTTAGTTTCTTTCTTTTATTTATTTTCCTTTTCTGTCTTTATTTATTTTAAAATACTTAGGCAGTTTATAAAATTGTGTTTATTACACCATATTGACCTATGTAAAATATGGCATCTCCCGAACACTTTTGTTTTAAATTTTGAAAAACTTTTATTGTTTGCTTTGATTTTCAAATTTGAATTCGAATGGGATTGAATCATCGCGAGGTTTACAACAGTAAGAGTGGTGACGAGGCATCATTAGCAGAGGTTACTGTAGCTTGATTATCCGGGCGTTACACTGGTCCAACGCCGTGGATGAGAGACATCCATCTCTTGCAGTGGACGACGGGGTAGGGGTAGCGGCTCCAGCAAGGTGGAGGATGGGGTGGCGGACGAAGGAGGCTGGCCGCAGTGCGGAGGTTGTCGTGCCGCCGATGGTGTATGAATGGGGAAATGGAGGGGAGGGCAGGGGGATCTCAAACTTTGGGACGCGCTTCTCTGAAATGGGGGAAAGTTACGAACTTATCCCTCGTTTAAAATTTCGTACATCCCGTCGGTTGGGGATAGGATGATAATCTCACATCTCCCAAATATTTGCCAGTAACTATTTCGGGCGAGGAGAGGGTGTTTTGCCGCCCACGGTTGGCGCCCATGGTGTATGAACGGGGATGACAGGTAGTGCGGTTGTGTCATGTCTGATGGAAGTTACACATCTGCCCCTATTTAAAATATAAGCCTACATCGATTTCGGACGAGGAGAGTTTGTTTTGCCACCTACCGTGTATGAATGGGGAAATGGAGGAAGAGACACATGTCTTTCGGACGAGCTTGAATCAAATGTGTTTTGCCGCCCACGTTTGGCACCCACCGTGTCTGAATGGGCTCAGAGGCCGTCGTGTCACATCTGATTGAAGTTACTAGTCTACCCCTATCGACAGCAGTGTAAATCCTGTCGATAAGGATGTCAAGTGTCAGGGGTAGACAGTAATTTCCATCTCACAAACACTTGCTTCGGGCATCCCACAAATTATAGTGGGTGTTTAGCCACTTCGTTCAAAACTTGGGAGAATTAGCATTCACGTTTTCGCTGGGACCTGGCAAACTAAATTCAAATCCAATTTGTATTCGATTACGAATATCCACAGATAATTATACATTTTGTTATCTATTTCTTCAAAACCACAACAAAGATTTATTCCACCTTTATATATGATTATGATTTAGAAATGCCGTGATCTTCGAATTCAGTAGGTTGGATACACTCTGAGTCAAACAGTTATTTCATCCAATACAATATGCTCACACGAAAAACAGTTCACCTTATGTCAATCATAGAAGTACTGAGGATTACCTCGCCTAAAAAATTCGGATCATTACAACACATGGACAACATAGGGGGTCTTGCAACATAATCCATTCAGAGACATGACACAACATGAAAGTACAATAATCTAATGAAAATTTCAACCAGTATCTAAAGAAGAACCGGGATTATCTTGGGCTTCAGATAGCAGAAACAGCAGGACCTCCTCCGTCTTCAAATGCAACATTCTTACTTCCTCCAATTCTTGGGTTGCTTGCATAATGCGTGCCGCTAATTCTGTAATTTCCAGCCTCAAGATAAAGATTACCTCATTCATGGCAGCCACGCCATCTCTTTCTGCCTCTAGTAGAGACTCAAGCACTATAATATCTGTGCTCAGACTGCTCTCCGGCGGTGTGGCCTCTGAACTGCTACCATCTGGTAACATGGATGGCGCACTGCTTCCACAAATAGATTCTGGGGTTGTACATTGTGTCCTAGTGTGAACGGCATCCTGAAAGGTTTCCGCTAGACATTAGTAAGAGATAGTTATCGTACGATCTAGGTAGTAAGCTTACATGGTAAACGATGGATGAATTATTGCCGAGCATGGCAAACTATATTTAAATGGTTCGAACCAGCATCAACCGAAAAGAAATTAAAATGGTAAGATGAAACTAGGGATGTAAGTGGCAAATAAACGAAATCCGCTAGTCCCATCTAGTTAGTTTTTTCTACCTCCCTAGTTCATTTTCCTCAAAAAAACAAAAAACTCTTTTGAACTATCATACCACTAGTGGACTTTAATCGGGATTAAACCGGACCCAGTTGACATCCCTAGTTGAAAGGGAGTGTACATCCGCTATATTTAAGTTGCCAAGGCATCTAAGCAGTTGAAATAATCTGAGAAAGCACTTAACCGTGTGGCCTCATATAAACTACGAAGACAGTCTTGTGATGAAGTTGAGAGGAAAAGTTAAGGACTCAAATGAAATAGGCATGCATTTCTTTACGATAGTACAACAGGCACTGCTGACATATTGGCCAACTCAGGTATAGCGTAACAACAAATAAGCATTCGAATCAAATAATACAGCAAAGCAGACAACTGAACTATTTGTAATTCGGAAGGATTACACGTTGAGGGCACAAGCCAAGAAAGCAGCCCACTCGCATTACATTTCACATGTACTAAAACACACTGGCTTACCATATGTTGCTGTGAAGCCTAGCTGCTGTTGCAATGTTCTTTGAAGATATCGTCAGCATCCCGTGGTTGCAAATCTAGTTGTTGTAGTTTATTCTGCACCATCTATTTAGGTAAAATTAATTTAATCGCATGCACTGGTCCGAATTGATCATCAATGGTTCATCTAAACTAATGAAAGAAGGGTGTGTGCATACACGACAATACTCCCTCCGATTCTTTTTACTTTGCGTATAACTTTTTCTCAGTTTTCTCGTATTAGTCTGCACGTTGCCGATTCCTAGCGCTAGTTTCCTTTTGTTCCCCACCCCATCTGCCTCTACCCTAATTAGTTGGCAAATTAGTCCAGAAAAATTAAACCAGTGCCCTCCTTGGTATGCGGGTCAAGAGTTATGCGCAGAGTAAATAGAATCGGAGGGAGTATATCTGCTTCCCTATATTTTTATGCTTGTTCGAGGTGCCAGCCCCAAAAGAACAAATATTTTGCTTGATGGGGTTGGCAGCTCCATAATTAATAGAAGCATCAAATTAGTCATGCAACTTGGGAAGATCAAGAACACACAAACAAGTAATGAACAGAGGCTCGGAGCAGTGATGTAATAGCTAGCATCAGAAAATGTAGGGTAAAATGAACAAAAAGCAGCGGAACCACATGCTAGTTTGCTGATGTGTAATTAAGCATAGAGAACATTAAGCAGTCTGATGGAACCAACAGGTGGCATCAGAACAAAACTAAAGCATATTAACTATATGTGCACTGGTATGTAATTTAGCACATGTAACATGTTCATTGCCAGAAGTATGGCCCTACAGGTGAACACGTCTCATGAAAAACTGAATGATGCCCTGAAGAAATTCAAAGGTGCACTGCTTATGCTAGAAAAGTGAACGTAGGCGCCGACCATTGGATAATAGTACCTGATTCTCGGTGGCGTATGGGTATCATTGTCATACTTGATAGCTAAGGATCGTCGATGGTGCTCGTGTTGTGGTTGAGTTTGGGCTGGCTGTCGCCGTCGCTGAAGCGGCTCCGGTGCTATGGTTGTGGCACCTTTCGACATACAAGAAAGCTCATCTGTGGTAAGTGAACAGTTGCACGATAAAGAGAAAAACCGAAAGGAGTACAAATCAAAATAACCTGATGAGGCTACGGTGTCGGTAAAGCAGGGCCGGTGGAGTTGAATATGGCGTCCGTGGAGCGGGTCCGGTGCAGTGGATGAAGGCTTCGGCGGGCGCGTTGTACAGTGCTTTCGGTGAGGCGGATTTGTTGCGGTGGACGAGGGCTTGTATGAAGGGCCAGCGAAGGGGCGGATGAGGGAGTCAGTGAAGGGCCTACGCTGTGGTGGACGAGAGTGCCGGTTAAGCAGATCCGGTGTGGTGGACCATGATGGCGGTCAAGGAGATCTGGAGCGATGGACAAGCCAGTCGCTGAAGCGGCTCTGGTGAAGTGGTGAGTTGGCAGTTGGGGGTTCCAAGGTGCGGAGGGTAGATCCGGCGGGGTGTGAGGTCCACCGCTGCGGCGGAGGACTAGATTCGGCGGCTTGCGGGGGTGGGGGGGGGGGTGGGGGGGGGGAGGGGGAGGGGCTCTCGGGAAGAATGTTGGGGGCAAAGAGGGGAAAACAATGGAGTTACCAAAGCAGCCCTTTTCCGTTCATGTGGTAGGGGTAACACAGGAATATCGCAGGGCTAAACTTTTGGGCGCGTGATATTTCGATGTGAGCGGGAAGTTTGAAAGCTTTTGGCGCCTAAAATTATAAGTATTCTACTCTCGTACGGCCGACTATGATATCATGGCCGACAATTTGTTTGTTTTGCACGCAAAAAAATGTGCAAGTTTTGAAAATCAATGTCTCCAACTCGAAACTTAGATTGTCCATTCAATTCAAATATGGATCATTGAGCTACTACAAGCAAATACCATCATACGATCCAATTCAAATGAAATTCCAAATGTGTTTATCCTAAATATGATGACAAAAGCAAAAATGTGTATGTGTATGAATAAAGTGGGTGATTATAAAGTTTGAACATGCCCGTATGTGTATATCTCTAGGTTTGATATATGAATTTGAAATCACGAAATCCCGGCTTAAAAATGTACCTCCGTTTAAATGAATTACAAAAGGTAATGACGGAGTCGAATTCCAAAATTCCAATCTTAGGTTTGTAATTCTGGTACATCAAGGTATATCACGCATGTTCAAAAGTATCGTTATCTCATAGTACAAACATTGAAACAAATTGACCAACCATGAGTGCACAATATCTCAATTACGCTAAAGTCCCTCAAATATAGGCACCTCACTCTTTATCTAAAGTCACCCCCCACACACAGAAAGAAGTCGTTCTCTCCCCCAAACACCAACACACGAGCACAATAACACCCCTCTCTCTTGTAAAGTCCGGACCCCAACATAGGTCTCTATCACTTTGTCTCTCGGGCATGCACACATCTCTTCCCTCACTCTCTAGGTCTCCCGCTATCTCTCTTACCCAAGCACACGCACTATGTAGAGTGTATATTTCCCATACACACAAAAATTCACCCCCAAACGTCTATCTCCCTAGTTATGTGGTTCTCGCGCACTCACCTCACACACCACCCCCACTACAAACAAGCACACTTTGTCTCCTTGTGCACCACTCTCCTCTTTCTATCTCTCCCACATGCGGACCCGCCCCAGCTCTTTCCCCGTATACATATATGTCGTGACTCTTTGCATAGCTCCCTAATGTATAATCGTTCTCGATTTCGCACATTGTTCTCTACACCATCTATTCTAGATCTCTCATGAAGTCCCTATCACACACACGATGACTTGCTTCCCTTGCGTCTCCATTCATAGGCCAATTTCGGACAACATCAACATTGTCTCCCTATCTATACGCCATTTATGGACACAAACGACCCCTCTCGCCCCCTCTCTTCCTCTCACTCTCTCTCCGTCGCTAGCTCTCTCTTTCTCTCGCTCTCACACCCCTCTCACACACACACACACACTCAATGTCTCTTCCAAATAGTCTGCTCCCCCCGCCCGCACCCGTGCTATCTTGCTACTACACATGTCACACCACCCCCTCCCCTTATACTAGGTTTACATCATCAGTGGTCTCTCTACTCCACATACACTCTCTGCCTCTCACACACAAACGCGTGCACAAACACAAACAGACACGCACAGACACCCATTTACCTGGATCCTCATCTATCCTCATGTCCGCATGTGTATCTCACACACTCACTCTCTAATTATGTATATGTGTCTCCACGTTACACAACACAAATCCCCATGTACATGTCTCTCTCTATCCTCCACACACATAGACACAAAGAATCTGTTATCATTGCCTCAGTCTCTAACATATCACACACGCACACACACTCTCTCTCTCTCTCTCTCTCTCTCTCTCTCGCAAACACGCTCAATAAGGGTTTCCCCGTGAATAACTTACCGTCTATTCATGAACAGTCGTGGCAGTACGGCGAACACGAGACGTGAAAAAGAATAAATCTACACGTGCTTAGACCACCTAGTATGACTACTAGGACTAGAGCAAGCCAAAAAGCGCGCCGCCGTCACCCCCTCCTTGTCGGCGAAGGGAAAATCTTCGTTTTACACAGTCGAGAAGTCATTGTGCTAAGGCCCCACATGTCGAGGCATTGAATAGAATGTAGATGCTAGTTTACGGAAGCAAGTATCGATAATACGTTTGTATCTCCATACTTATATTTCTTCTCTTATAAAAAACCGAGTTGGTGATGATGGTACGTGTGCCATCTTGCAATATAGACCGTCCGATCTATATCTGAGGGATGGAAATTAAACTAAAAGATACCTGCACCCCTCTCCACATTTGCAGACAAGGCCTTCCCTCGTTCATCCTTATCTCCAACAAACCTCATTGTTGAGCAATTAATAAAGGAAGCCTCTGGAACAAAGTGGCCTGGTGGCCGCTGCCGGCGTCGTCAATCCCCATGCCTCCGCTCAGTCCGACCACCAACCACCACCACACCCCACTCCTCTTCACCTTATCTCATATTTCTCGAGATATCATTAGTTTTTACACATGGGATTACTCCCGCAAGGGTCAATCACAACAAGTGTTTTATAAAAAATGCATCCTGATGTTCCGTGCAATGCACGGATCTTGCTAGTACTCCTACACAAGACTACATTAGAGTGTTTTGTACCAAGTTTGTGAATAAGTATTATTCTAATTGTGATTCGTTGCAACGGACATGAACATTGCTAGTATTTCCAACCATGCATTTGTTTTCCTAGTGTTCCATAGTTTCGTGTTTTCCATCAAGATATTAGTCACTCATGGTTGATATTAACTTTCAATCATGTACACATATGCACTATGTAACTAGCCTTGCTTATTGGCTTCCAAAGCTTAACTTTCACTCCTACTTACAATATGTAGAGTATTTAACAAAAAACTACCACTTTCAACCAGCCCTAGGAGGAATCTATTATACAAAAAATAGCAAAAACATACCCAAAATTTCTTAATCCACGCCAAAAACTACCTAGTACTCCTACCGATTAGGTTCGCTTTAACCCATTTATGACAGGGTTGGCCCACATGTCCGTGCTGACGAGGCAGCTTAAACCAACACATTTTGTTTGACCGTTGACACGAGGGACCCACATCTGACCTTCTATCCTGTTATTCCCCCTCAAATCATTATTTTTCCTGAACATTACTTCAAACAGTACTGATGCGTGTTCGTCGGTGGCGCCGGTGATGAGCGAGTTGGCCGCCGCTTCGCCGGACGGGCCGGACGCCGCGCTGGCCTCCGCACGGGCTGGCAGGCTGGCCCGAGCGTGACTCACAAGCGAGCAAGCCGCCGCGCTGGCCTTCGCTCGAGCCAGATGGCTGGCCTTAGCGCGGCGCACGCGAGCAAGCCGCCGCACTGCCATGCCAATCTAGCTAGCAAACCTTGCAGACAAGCAGCTGGACAGAGCTATCTTGGCTAGCCAGCGGCCGCGAGCGCTAGACGGAGCTGGCATCCGGGCTGCCGCAACATGGGATCCCCACCGCCGGCGGTTTTGACCTCGCCTTCTGCCGGTGGCGGTAGCTGCGTCCCATGGCCGAGGATGACTAGGTGGACGGGCCGGAGGTAGGAGGTCACTCGAGGATTTTTGTTGGTAAGAGGAGTACAATGGTTGATAAGGTAGTCTTATCTTAAGTCTGCCACGTATGCAAGTGGTAGTAGTTTCTTGGCATTTTAGTGGTTTCTTGCATTATTAGAGCAAGTACAATAGAGCTGAGTCAGCGAGCTATAAGAAATAAACTACTACTACATGTTGGCTATAAGATGGGCTGTAGATGACATGGCACTGGCTTATAGCCAGCAGCTGGCTATACTATTAACCATGCTCTTAGGGGTTTCTTGTAAGGAACAATGTACATACTACTAGCGACAAAAGGCGATTCTAGGTTGCGTTGTACTCGAACGAGTACAACTAGTGGTCATGGGAGTGTGTACCTCGTTTTGTGGGTTCGATCCCGGCCGAACGCACGGCGGACTTTTTTTTAAATAGTATACTATCTAGATACATCACAGAAATGGATGTATCAGGAACTAAAATACATCTAGATACATCCATACCTGCGACAAGTAATTCGGAATGGAGGGAGTACTACACTTCGCTGCGAGCCAATATTTTACACGGGTACTTTGAGTTTTGAAGTCAAATGGACGTGCGGCCCCACAATCTGGGTGCACTGGAGTCTGGACAGCCTAGCCACGTGAACGGGTTTTCCTTCCTAGCATCCCGTGGCTCGCGTGCTCGCCCTGGCCGCACCTCGCTTGCAGCTTCCAGCTAGTAGCATATTTAAACTAGCGCCTCCCAATTAAGCTTGAGGAGTCGGAAAAGCCTGGCGGGGCATTGGGAACTGTGCAATATGGCTCTGTACGTAAAGTGCTCTACTACTACTCTGCAGCTTGTGGCGTTGCATGCATGGACTTCACTCCATTATCGGCTCTACTATAAAATAAATTCCTCTTGACGTGTTTTTTTGAAACGAAGGCAAAAGCTTTGCTTCATCTCATTCATAAAGAAGGAACTACTAACAAAGTTCGACGAGATCCATCACACCTCCACAAATGGAAGCAAAAAGCCTAGTCTCGCTGTATCAAATAACTCAAATGTTCTGCCCCCGCAGTAACCGTTGCTGATAAACAGGCTACTAGTGTGTGCGTGAGAGGAGCGGCTGAGTAGGCCAGCTACGTGAGAGGAGCGCCTGAATAGAGCACTGAGAGTACCCACTAGGCCACTACGCAGGTGTACTTCCCCTGCATTGATAGTACATCGATGGTTCTAGAGAACAGTAGTACCCTCCACTTCCAACTGTAGCTCCTTGGCCCTGAGATTCAAGAGTTCAAAACTGGTGCACTATACAAGACTAGACTAGAAGTACAGTACTCCCTCCTTTCCGGTTTATAGGGCTCATCTCAAAATTTTAGTTTTTCCATTTTATAAGGCTCAATTTGGTTGTTTCCCATCACATGTTCAGATTCCAAGGTGCATTAAATCATTGCATGCAAGTATTAAGAGAAAATTGACCAATTAATGTAATTTATGCATGCATGCATTGCAATTAATGCATTGGTAAACATACTTTTTTGAGGAAAACAAGACCATTAATTGGGTGCTTTTTTGAGGAGTAGTTGAGAAAAGTAGTACTAGTACTTCTATAGTACGAGTACGTACTCCTCCGTCACATAATGTACGACATTTTTTGACACTAGTTGGCGTGTACAAAAATGGCAAAAACATACCCAAAATTTCTTAATCCACTCCAAAAACTACTACCTAGTGCCAAAAATTTCTTACTAGTGCTATTATTTACATTATAATGCAATCCCATAACGTTCCATAATGCTAGTACTAGTACTCCATGGTACCAAAAACTACTACCTAGTGCCAAAAATTCTTACTAATGCTATTATTTAGAGTAGTAAATAATAGCCTCACCCCTTCGCTGAGGAACGATCTACAGTTGGAAGGGACGAGGCCCTGCGGTTACTACACTCTTATCTCCTCCTCACCAGTTCCCCTCCCCCGAAGAGAAGGCAGTTCGTCGCTGCTCCCATGGATTCGCCAGGCGGTTCTCCTCCTCGTCGGGGCTGGGAGACCTTGGACGATGATTCTCTGGGAGAAATCGCACTGCGCTCCGACGTCCTCACCGCCGCAAGACTCGGTGCTTCCTGCACCAACTTTTTCAAGACGCTGCTTAAACAGGCTTGGGAAAAGGCCATGCTTGTTGGTCTTCCATGCGTCCTCGAGGAGAAGGTTCTTCTATGGGACAATTCTTCGAACAGTCCACCGCTCCCTGGCCATGGTTGCACGTTGACTCCGCTAGAGTTGACGACGTTGAGAGGTAGTCGGATTTTGTCCGATGAGCAGGTCAGTAATGGAGTTTGATCATGTAGTACCTAGTTATTCCATTTCCATCCCGTAATTTCTCCGCTGCCCACCATCTTATATATAGGTCTGGGTCGATGCCAACGAAGATTGGCTTGCATACCTCCGGCCGGATACCACCATGATTTTGCACAACATCCACAGCAGTGCGGCCGTTCTGGTAGACCCCTTCTCCACCATTGGGATCGGCCTTCCAGACTGGCTGGGCAAGAATACGTATGATGATGCCTACATGAGATTGAAGAAGATAGCAATTGTGGACCTGCTGACAAAGCGACGCGGCTATGACGATTACTATCTCATCGCGGTGTTCGACATAAGGATTGCCATCAATGCAGGAGGCAGTAACGGCAGAGGCTGGCGCATGTTGGCGGCGGCACATTTGTACCCCTACACGTTCGAAGACACCGTGCGCCATCTAGGCCACATCTTCGCGGTGACAAGCCAGGGGACTTGTTTCATCTGGTTGACATCCTATGGTACGGGAGATTACAAACGGAATGCACAAACCATCATTTGCATCCCTAACGGTACTCCATTATTTTGCAGGGACCAGTCATCCCCCGATCAAAATAAGATCGCCAATCCTGGATGTGCATTTGCATCCGCGATTTGGTCTAACCTAGAACCTTGTAGCTGACTTTGGCATATTGGGATCAACTATCTTAGCAGTCATTACCCATGGTACCACTGATGTGCAACATGGTCACATAATCTACCACGATCGGACCGTCACCATCTACCCAGGTATTCCATTTTTAACCCTCTCGCCTTCTCTTTCATTGTTGTACTAGTAGTATACTTTGTAGTACTAGTAGGAGTACTTTTTACCTTGGAGGACGCGTATAGCTAGCTAGGCCCTTGAAGACTTGAACCCACTAGCTGCCACCATTTTTGTTTTTCCATGTCTTACTATCTCATCCATGTAGCCAAGAGTGGCTATATATAATAAGCCGGTTATTTTACTTCCTCTATACCGGAGTAGTACTATTTGCTGCACAGTATTACTGACCGCCACATTTGAGCACAACATTATTATGCATGGACCTTGACTATGTACGTCACCATGTGTCCAGATCTGGGATGCCGCGTGTACCAGATGAACGGCGCCGAGTTCGACCCCCGTGATGCTACGTGGGTGCCGAGGAACACTCTTGGAGAGTACTCGCTTTTCATCGGGGACAGCTACCCCATTGTGAAGCGGATGCCACCTTCCGTGCACGACACGGAAGGCCTGCCGTTCATGAAGCATGGTTGTGTCTTCAGTGCGCACCGCCGGATGAACGACATGCTGGGACACGCTATCCCTGATTTATGCCGCTTCAGCTTGGATGAGTCTCCATCGTGTGGAACCGGACTAGAAAGCTGCGACAATGATTCCCGTTGCCCACCGCTATGGATCGTGCCATCCATGAAGAACACCTGGGACTGGAACCTGGAGGAGGACATGTAGCCCATCTATAACGTGTAAGTGGAGTACGGTAATTGTGAACGGTAGCGCTGTGAATATATGTAGACTAGTCGTGCACAAATTTATCACATGAATTGGAGATGAACTTGTGTGGCATACTGGCATTTTTCCTTTAGAATTTATTACTAGTAAATGTGTTATGTGTACGTGCAACTTGTGTGGTTGTTGCACGGGCTCCAACACGCTCTTTGAGAAAAAAAGGTGGCACAACTTTGGATATACATCGTGGCGGCATCATACAGTAGCATCGTTCGCTATAGTTGTAGTACACTCCTACTAGGACGACAACTCCTATAAAACCTTGCGCTTGGCTCTTTGCCTCTTCGGGAGGTTCAACAGTTCGTACTCGTGTGAACCTTGCACTTGGCTCTTCGCCTCTTCGGAAGGTCCAACAATGATGATACTAGTACAATATGCTTCTGGCAATCTGACACCGATTGAACTGCTGCACGTCCACCGCGAGGGCGAGGGCGAGGGAGAGAGAGGGCGCTGTAGTCAAAACCCTCTCCTCGTCCTGCGAACCACCGCGCGCGTGGGCGAGGGAGAGGCGTAGTAAGCAAGCTTCTCCTCGTTCGGCGAGTTGACGGGACACATCAAAGCAGTACTAGTACTAGTAGTAGTAGTCCATACTGCGTCCTTTCCGATTAATATGGCTTAATTTGAAACGAGAAAAATACACTGGCGGTCAACGTATGTAACAGTACGCTCTTTACGGTCACTATATATAGTTTTGCGGCGATTATGCGATCACTAGCTCATCGTAGAGCACCGTATTGCACCCTACTGACCGGCCACATAGTCGACGTGGCACTTTGTTGACTGGTTAAATTGTCACCTGGTTTCTGGGTCCCACCTGTCAGTTGGCAGAGCAAAGAAATCAGTTAAACAAAACTTTACGCAGGCGCGACACGAGTCCAACCCTTGCGCGCGAACCGCCCTGGCTGTGTATGTGAGTGCATGCACGTGTCCTCCCTCGGTCTTCCAACAAAGAGTGTACTACATGATGTACATCTACACTTCCAATGCATTTAGCCTTTAATCTAAATCGATATTGATTGACTAATGCACCAACTTGTGCTGTAGGTATAGGCTACATGTCTATCCTTAATTACAGCATGCAACACCTTCATTTAATCTTCTTATCTCAATGGGTCGCATGCACACATAAGTCTGTTACTTTTGGGCATTAATTATGCCCTGGTCAATGTGTAAATCTCTAAATGTACAGTCTTTCACGGACGTAGGGAGTAGGTTGAGCACTTGAGCGTGAGCATGTGTGTTGCATCGTGTGCTGTGTGCCGCATGGGTGCGTGAGTGTTGCGTGCATCCATGTGTACGTGTGAGTGTTTCATGTTGCATGCATGCATGCATGCATGGGGCTTACTCCCTCCCATTGACATGTTCATATTTCAAGCTTCCTCTGTTCCCTCCATATGATGATACTCCCTCTGTTCCCAAATATAGTACAAAGTTGAGTCATCTATTTTGGAACAGAGGGAGTAGTACGGAGTAAAAGCCTCCCTCTGTTCTCAAATACGGAGTATTTGTCTTTCTATAGATTTCAACAAGTGACTAGGTACGGAGCAAAATGAGTGAAGTGAGCGTAGAGGCATAGGGATACTGTAGAAAGGAAGTCCTCGCGATCCATTTATTCCCTATCTCGGTCAGAGAGAACTATTCAAATAGTCTTCGTAGTGAAGTGACAATACACGCTGCAGCAGATGGGACATGTAATTAATAAGCTGAACCAGCGTGTTGATGTTACTAGAAAGCTGCGACAATGATTCCCGTTGCCCACCGCTATGGATCGTGCCATCCATGAAGAACACCTGGGACTGGAACCTGGAGGAGGACATGTAGCCCATCTATAACGTGTAAGTGGAGTACGGTAATTGTGAACGGTAGCGCTATGAATATATGTAGACTAGTAGTGCACAAATTTATCACATGAGTTGGAGATGAACTTGTGTGGCATACTTGCATTTGTCCTTTAGAATTTATTACTAGTAAATGTGTTATGTCTACGTGCAACTTGTGTGGTTGTTGCACGGGCTCCAACATGCTCTTTGAGAAAAAAAGGTGGCACAGCTTTGGATATACATGACGTGGCGGCATCATACAGTAGCATCGTTCTCTATAGTTGTACTAGTACACTCCTACTAGGACGACAACTCCAACAAAGAGTGTACTACATGATGTACATCTACACTTCCAATGCATTTAGCCTTTAATCTACTAAATCGATATTGATTGACTAATGCACCAACTTGTGCTGTAGGTATAGGCTACATGTCTATCCTTAATTACAGCATGCAACGGCCTTCATTTAATATTCTTATGTCAATGGTCGCATGCACACATAAGTCTGCTACTTTTGGGCGTTAATTATGCCCTGGTCAATGTGTAAATCTCTAAATGTACAGTCTTTCACGGACGTAGGGAGTAGGTTGAGCACTTGAGCGTGAGCATGTGTGTTGCGTCGTGTGCTGTGTGCCGCATGGGTGCGTGAGTGTTGCGTGCGTCCATGTGTACGTGTGAGTGTTGCATGTTGCATGCATGCATGCATGGGGCTTACTCCCTCCCATTGACATGTTCATATTTCAAGCTTCCTCTGTTCCCTCCATATGGTGATACTCCCTCTGTTCCCAAATATACTACAAAGTTGAGTCATCTATTTTGGAACAGAGGGAGTAGTACGGAGTAAAAGCCTCCCTCTATTCTCAAATACGGAGTATTTGTCTTTCTATAGATTTCAACAAGTGACTAGGTACGGAGCAAAATGAGTGAACTGAGCATAGAGGCATAGGGATACTGTAGAAAGGAAGTCCTCGCGATCCATTTATTCCCCATCTCGGTCAGAGAGAACTATTCAACTAGTCTTCGCAGTGAAGTGACAATACACGCTGCAGCAGATGGGACACGTAATTAATAAGGTGAACCAGCGTGTTGATGTTACTAAATCAGCCTTACCCAGTACTGCCATCATGTTTGCCAGTAGAGCATGCTTCCGCAAATACGCCTACGCACCTCTGTCCTCCATTAACTGACATACGGGCCCTGTTGTGGTAGACCCACATGTCATCGGTGTAACTATTTACACTCCGAAGGACGGTATATCCTGGTAGTAGTACTAGTAGAATTGAGATTGAATGCACTTTCTTCCCCGTCTTCCACTCTTCTTCCTCCTCTCTTCTTCTTCCTCCTCTCTTCCACATCGTCGGCCGCACACCATTTACCCCTGCTCACTGCTCGCCTGCCCACGCCATCTTCCTTGGTAGCTCGCGCGTACCATATCCCCCCGCTCATTGCTCGGCCACACGAGGACACATTAGAGTGCAATGCATCTTGATGTTCCGTGCAATGCATGGATCTTGCTAGTACTCCTACACAAGACTACATTAGAGTGTTTTGTACCAAGTTTGCGAATAAGTATTATTCTAATTGTGATTCGTTGCAACGGACATGAACATTGCTAGTATTTCCAACCATGCATTTGTTTTCCTAGTGTTCCGTAGTATCAAGTTTTCCATCAAGATATTAGTCACTCATGGTTGATATTTACTTTCAATCATGTACACATATGCACTATGTAACTAGCCTTGCTTATTGGCTTCCAAAGCTTAACTTTCACTCCTACTTACAATATGTAGAGTATTTAACAAAAAACTACCACTTTCAACCAGCCCTAGGAGGAATCTATTATACAAAAAATAGAAAAAACATACCCAAAATTTCTTAATCCACGCCAAAAACTACCTAGTACTCCTACCGATTAGTTTCGCTTTAACCCATTTATGACAGGGTTGGCCCACATGTCCATGCTAACGAGGCAGCTTAAACCAACACATTTTGTTTGACCATTGACACGAGGGACCCACATCTGACCTTCTATCCTGTTATTCCCCCTCAAATCATTATTTTTCCTGAACATTACTTCAAACAGTACTGATGCGTGTTCGTCGGTGGCGCCGGTGATGAGCGAGTTGGCCGCCGCTTCGCCGGACGGGCCGGACGCCGCGCTGGCCTCCGCACGGGCTGGCAGGCTGGCCCGAGCGTGACTCACAAGCGAGCAAGCCGCCGCGCTGGCCTTCGCTCGAGCCAGATGGCTGGCCTTAGCGCGGCGCACGCGAGCAAGCCGCCGCACTGCCATGCCAATCTAGCTAGCAAACCTTGCAGACAAGCAGCTGGACAGAGCTATCTTGGCTAGCCAGCGGCCGCGAGCGCTAGACGGAGCTGGCATCCGGGCTGCCGCAACATGGGATCCCCACCGCCGGCGGTTTTGACCTCGCCTTCTGCCGGTGGCGGTAGCTGCGTCCCATGGCCGAGGATGACTAGGTGGACGGGCCGGAGGTAGGAGGTCACTCGAGGATTTTTGTTGGTAAGAGGAGTACAATGGTTGATAAGGTAGTCTTATCTTAAGTCTGCCACGTATGCAAGTGGTAGTAGTTTCTTGGCATTTTAGTGGTTTCTTGCATTATTAGAGCAAGTACAATAGAGCTGAGTCAGCGAGCTATAAGAAATAAACTACTACTACATGTTGGCTATAAGATGGGCTGTAGATGACATGGCACTGGCTTATAGCCAGCAGCTGGCTATACTATTAACCATGCTCTTAGGGGTTTCTTGTAAGGAACAATGTACATACTACTAGCGACAAAAGGCGATTCTAGGTTGCGTTGTACTCGAACGAGTACAACTAGTGGTCATGGGAGTGTGTACCTCGTTTTGTGGGTTCGATCCCGGCCGAACGCACGGCGGACTTTTTTTTAAATAGTATACTATCTAGATACATCACAGAAATGGATGTATCAGGAACTAAAATACATCTAGATACATCCATACCTGCGACAAGTAATTCGGAATGGAGGGAGTACTACACTTCGCTGCGAGCCAATATTTTACACGGGTACTTTGAGTTTTGAAGTCAAATGGACGTGCGGCCCCACAATCTGGGTGCACTGGAGTCTGGACAGCCTAGCCACGTGAACGGGTTTTCCTTCCTAGCATCCCGTGGCTCGCGTGCTCGCCCTGGCCGCACCTCGCTTGCAGCTTCCAGCTAGTAGCATATTTAAACTAGCGCCTCCCAATTAAGCTTGAGGAGTCGGAAAAGCCTGGCGGGGCATTGGGAACTGTGCAATATGGCTCTGTACGTAAAGTGCTCTACTACTACTCTGCAGCTTGTGGCGTTGCATGCATGGACTTCACTCCATTATCGGCTCTACTATAAAATAAATTCCTCTTGACGTGTTTTTTTGAAACGAAGGCAAAAGCTTTGCTTCATCTCATTCATAAAGAAGGAACTACTAACAAAGTTCGACGAGATCCATCACACCTCCACAAATGGAAGCAAAAAGCCTAGTCTCGCTGTATCAAATAACTCAAATGTTCTGCCCCCGCAGTAACCGTTGCTGATAAACAGGCTACTAGTGTGTGCGTGAGAGGAGCGGCTGAGTAGGCCAGCTACGTGAGAGGAGCGCCTGAATAGAGCACTGAGAGTACCCACTAGGCCACTACGCAGGTGTACTTCCCCTGCATTGATAGTACATCGATGGTTCTAGAGAACAGTAGTACCCTCCACTTCCAACTGTAGCTCCTTGGCCCTGAGATTCAAGAGTTCAAAACTGGTGCACTATACAAGACTAGACTAGAAGTACAGTACTCCCTCCTTTCCGGTTTATAGGGCTCATCTCAAAATTTTAGTTTTTCCATTTTATAAGGCTCAATTTGGTTGTTTCCCATCACATGTTCAGATTCCAAGGTGCATTAAATCATTGCATGCAAGTATTAAGAGAAAATTGACCAATTAATGTAATTTATGCATGCATGCATTGCAATTAATGCATTGGTAAACATACTTTTTTGAGGAAAACAAGACCATTAATTGGGTGCTTTTTTGAGGAGTAGTTGAGAAAAGTAGTACTAGTACTTCTATAGTACGAGTACGTACTCCTCCGTCACATAATGTACGACATTTTTTGACACTAGTTGGCGTGTACAAAAATGGCAAAAACATACCCAAAATTTCTTAATCCACTCCAAAAACTACTACCTAGTGCCAAAAATTTCTTACTAGTGCTATTATTTACATTATAATGCAATCCCATAACGTTCCATAATGCTAGTACTAGTACTCCATGGTACCAAAAACTACTACCTAGTGCCAAAAATTCTTACTAATGCTATTATTTAGAGTAGTAAATAATAGCCTCACCCCTTCGCTGAGGAACGATCTACAGTTGGAAGGGACGAGGCCCTGCGGTTACTACACTCTTATCTCCTCCTCACCAGTTCCCCTCCCCCGAAGAGAAGGCAGTTCGTCGCTGCTCCCATGGATTCGCCAGGCGGTTCTCCTCCTCGTCGGGGCTGGGAGACCTTGGACGATGATTCTCTGGGAGAAATCGCACTGCGCTCCGACGTCCTCACCGCCGCAAGACTCGGTGCTTCCTGCACCAACTTTTTCAAGACGCTGCTTAAACAGGCTTGGGAAAAGGCCATGCTTGTTGGTCTTCCATGCGTCCTCGAGGAGAAGGTTCTTCTATGGGACAATTCTTCGAACAGTCCACCGCTCCCTGGCCATGGTTGCACGTTGACTCCGCTAGAGTTGACGACGTTGAGAGGTAGTCGGATTTTGTCCGATGAGCAGGTCAGTAATGGAGTTTGATCATGTAGTACCTAGTTATTCCATTTCCATCCCGTAATTTCTCCGCTGCCCACCATCTTATATATAGGTCTGGGTCGATGCCAACGAAGATTGGCTTGCATACCTCCGGCCGGATACCACCATGATTTTGCACAACATCCACAGCAGTGCGGCCGTTCTGGTAGACCCCTTCTCCACCATTGGGATCGGCCTTCCAGACTGGCTGGGCAAGAATACGTATGATGATGCCTACATGAGATTGAAGAAGATAGCAATTGTGGACCTGCTGACAAAGCGACGCGGCTATGACGATTACTATCTCATCGCGGTGTTCGACATAAGGATTGCCATCAATGCAGGAGGCAGTAACGGCAGAGGCTGGCGCATGTTGGCGGCGGCACATTTGTACCCCTACACGTTCGAAGACACCGTGCGCCATCTAGGCCACATCTTCGCGGTGACAAGCCAGGGGACTTGTTTCATCTGGTTGACATCCTATGGTACGGGAGATTACAAACGGAATGCACAAACCATCATTTGCATCCCTAACGGTACTCCATTATTTTGCAGGGACCAGTCATCCCCCGATCAAAATAAGATCGCCAATCCTGGATGTGCATTTGCATCCGCGATTTGGTCTAACCTAGAACCTTGTAGCTGACTTTGGCATATTGGGATCAACTATCTTAGCAGTCATTACCCATGGTACCACTGATGTGCAACATGGTCACATAATCTACCACGATCGGACCGTCACCATCTACCCAGGTATTCCATTTTTAACCCTCTCGCCTTCTCTTTCATTGTTGTACTAGTAGTATACTTTGTAGTACTAGTAGGAGTACTTTTTACCTTGGAGGACCGTATAGCTAGCTAGGCCCTTGAAGACTTGAACCCACTAGCTGCCACCATTTTTGTTTTTCCATGTCTTACTATCTCATCCATGTAGCCAAGAGTGGCTATATATAATAAGCCGGTTATTTTACTTCCTCTATACCGGAGTAGTACTATTTGCCGCACAGTATTACTGACCGCCACATTTGAGCACAACATTATTATGCATGAACCTTGACTATGTACGTCACCATGTGTCCAGATCTGGGATGCCGCGTGTACCAGATGAACGGCGCCGAGTTCGACCCCCGTGATGCTACGTGGGTGCCGAGGAACACTCTTGGAGAGTACTCGCTTTTCATCGGGGACAGCTACCCCATTGTGAAGCGGATGCCACCTTCCGTGCACGACACGGAAGGCTTGCCGTTCATGAAGCATGGTTGTGTCTTCAGTGCGCACCGCCGGATGAACGACATGTTGGGACACGCTATCCTTGATTTATGCCGCTTCAGCTTGGATGAGTCTCCATCGTGTGGAACCGGACTAGAAAGCTGCGACAATGATTCCTGTTGCCCACCGCTATGGATCGTGCCATCCATGAAGAACACCTGGGACTGGAACCTGGAGGAGGACATGTAGCCCATCTATAACGTGTAAGTGGAGTACGGAATTGTGAACGGTAGCGCTGTGAATATATGTAGACTAGTCGTGCACAAATTTATCACATGAGTTGGAGATGAACTTGTGTGGCATACTTGCATTTGTCCTTTAGAATTTATTACTAGTAAATGTGTTATGTCTATGTGCAACTTGTGTGGTTGTTGCGCGGGCTCCAACACGCTCTTTGAGAAAAAAGGTGGCACAGCTTTGGATATACATGACGTGGCAGCATCATACAGTAGCATCGTTCGCTATAGTTGTACTAGTACACTCCTACTAGGACGACAACTCCTATAAAACCTTGCGCTTATCTCTTTGCCTCTTCGGGAGGTTCAACAGTTCGTACTCGTGTGAACCTTGCACTTGGCTCTTCGCCTCTTCGAAAGGTCCAACAATGATGATACTACAGTACAATATGCTTCTGGCAATCTGACACCGATTGAACAGCTGCACGCCCACCGCGAGGGCAAGGGCGAGGGAGAGGGAGAGGGCACTGTAGTCAAAACCCTCTCCTCATCCTGCAAACCACCGCGCGCGTGGGCGAGGGAGAGGCGTAGTAAGAAAGCTTCTCCTTATTCGGCGAGTTGACGGGACACATCAAAGCAGTAATAGTACTACTAGTAGTAGTCCATACTGCGTCCTTTCCGATTAATATGGCTTAATTTGAAACGAGAAAAATACACTGGCGGTCAACGTATGTAACAGTATGCTCTTTACGGTCACTATATATAGTTTTGCGGCGATTATGCCATCACTAGCTCATCGTAGAGCACCGTATTGCACCCTACTGACCGGCCACATAGTCGACGTGGCACTTTGTTGACTGGTTAAATTGTCACCTGGTTTCTGGGTCCCACCTATCAGTTGGCAGAGCAAAGAAATCAGTTAAACAAAACTTTACGCAGGCGCGACACGAGTCCAACCCTTGCGCGCGAACCACCCTGGCTGTGTATGTGAGTGCATGCACGTGTCCTCCCTCGGTCTTCCAACAAAGAGTGTACTACATGATGTACATCTACACTTCCAATGCATTTAGCCTTTAATCTACTAAATCGATATTGATTGACTAATGCACCAACTTGTGCTGTAGGTATAGGCTACATGTCTATCCTTAATTACAACATGCAACAGCCTTCATTTAATATTCTTATCTCAATGGTCGCATGCACACATAAGTCTGTTACTTTTGGGCATTAATTATGCCCTGGTCAATGTGTAAATCTCTAAATGTACAGTCTTTCACGGACGTAGGGAGTAGGTTGAGCACTTGAGCGTGAGCATGTGTGTTGCATCGTGTGCTGTGTGCCGCATGGGTGCGTGAGTGTTGCGTGCATCCATGTGTACGTGTGAGTGTTGCATGTTGCATGCATGCATGCATGCATGGGGATTACTCCCTCCCATTGACATGTTCATATTTCAAGCTTCCTCTGTTCCCTCCATATGATGATACTCCCTCTGTTCCCAAATATACTACAAAGTTGAGTCATCTATTTTGGAACAGAGGGAGTAGTACGGAGTAAAAGCCTCCCTCTGTTCTCAAATACGGAGTATTTGTCTTTCTATAGATTTCAACAAGTGACTAGGTACGGAGCAAAATGAGTGAAGTGAGCGTAGAGGCATAGGGATACTGTAGAAAGGAAGTCCTCGCGATCCATTTATTCCCCATCTCGGTCAGAGAGAACTATTCAAATAGTCTTCGCAGTGAAGTGACAATACACGCTGCAGCAGATGGGACATGTAATTAATAAGCTGAACCAGCGTGTTGATGTTACTAAATCAGCCTTACCCAGTACTGCCATCATGTTTGCCAGTAGAGCATGCTTCCGCAAATACGCCTACGCACCTCTGTCCTCCATTAACTGACATATGGGCCCTGTTGTGGTAGACCCACATGTCATCGGTGTAACTATTTACACTCCGAAGGACGGTATATCCTGGTAGTAGTACTAGTAGAATTGAGATTGAATGCACTTTCTTCCCCGTCTTCCACTCTTCTTCCTCCTCTCTTCTTCTTCCTCCTCTCTTCTTCTTCCTCATCTCTTCCACATCGTCGGCCGCACACCATTTACCCCCGCTCACTGCTCGCCCGCCCACGCCATCTTCCTTGGTAGCTCGTGCGTACCATATCCTCCCGCTTACTGCTCGGCCACACGAGGAGAAGCTTCTTCGCTTGCCCGCCCAAATCCACTTCCCCACTGGCTCGCAGGCACCGAAAACCCCAATGGCAGAACCGACTGACACGCAGAGCCGCGATTGGAATTCCCTCCCCGATGTTCTCTTGTAGCAGATCTGTAGTCGTATGGACCTACTCAGCACCGTCCGTCTGGCCGCATGCTCGGTGTCTTTGTACCGTCTACTCGTCTGCAACCGGCCGGCTCTTTTCAAGACACCCTGCTTGCTGATGCCCAATCCTCGCAGGTGGCCCAGACACCAACTTGACGATCCTACGGAGGTTGCCATGGTGCCCCTCGACATGTTATTGCTTAGCGTTGATATGAGAACAGTAGTAGTAAGTGCTATGGTAGAATATGAGTAGGCGCTGTCATAGCTGTTTTCCTCTCATTGTTACATGATGTTTGAACCATGACATATTGCTAGAATATGAAAGCCATTGGCTTATTTTTTTAACTTGGGGTAACCACGGCATTGCAATTCTCTGTCTATGATATGTGTCACTGTTATAATAATCTTAATTCCACACATACTTTGGACATGATTGTTTATTTTTGTCCGTTTGGTCTCCAATTTGAATTGTTGCAGCAGACGCAAATGCGCTGGCCTTCATGATTCCAGGACCTGGAACCATACCAACCGATGGGTGGTGGTTTATCGCTCGTTCAGCTGACGGCGGTCATTTGATGCTCATTCGCACGTACCAAATTAACCAAACCATTACATCAAACCACATGCAGTACAATGCGTGGGGCGTTCGTGACATTGATGGCTATGGCTGCTTCATGTTCGAGAAAGATCCCAGCTCCGTTGGGCCAGACGTATTCAACTGGAGGCGGGTTTACAGCCTGGGCAACCACTCCTTGTTCCTCGGGCTCAATTATCCGATCATCCAACCAATCATCGATCATATCACCGGTGATGATTACTGTGCTATGCAACTTCCATTTGCAAGGGGGGCTGTGTTTACACATCATACCATGGGTTTCATGAATCACCATATCCAGAGATTCGTCGACACAGCTTGTTGCCAGATAATCTTCAGTGTGTGAAAGGCATCAAGCTTCCATGCGATGGATGGCTTTTGCAAACCCGACATGCGGCGATGTGGTTCATGCCAACAGAAAATATGCAAAACATGATTCGTAATGATATCTAGACTGAGCCATGTATTCTGCTGCTGTAGCATGACCCTCTTTTGTTGGATATTATGTACTGTTGTTAGTTTGAAGCACTCCTCTGGTTTGAAGGATAGATACCTTCATGGGATCAAGTGCATCCTAACTCACCTGCGTAGGATGTACTGATAATGATGATGAAGATGCTGTGCAGAAGCCATATATATATACATATATCAGTTAGGCTTCAAGTGCGTACTTGTTAGTTAAACCTATGTATAAATTGTGACACTAAATACGACTAGTAGGTAGTACAGTAGCAGTACTAGTATACGTCGGTCAAATTATTCATCATGTCCACACATTGAATTGACGTGACAACACGCTGCGCGTGAGGTGACACAAGAATCCCGGCGGCGTGTTCGGGTATTCTGGAATTACCGATGCAAGTCGAAGAAGGATTGGCCCAACCTGAGAAACTTGATGCCAAAGTGAGTGCTGACAGCGCGAGATTTCAGTCTCTCATCGATTTGTTCATACCAACCATCGATAGCGAGCACGGCATATGTTACACCCAACCTGAGAATCTTCCAGGTAAGACACCGATCGGCCATCTACTTGCACAAACATATTCCTTTGTTTATAGCTCTATTTTTCTTTTTACACGCAGACCTGGTGAAGCAATTACAATTTGATAGTTAATAAAAAGTGAAACAAGTGACTGCAACATGCCAAAGATGTTATGAAAATGCCAACTTGGTACACTAAAACCTCTATTCCACAATACTGCAGGTATCACACTGAGTGGCCTAAGGAAGCATTTCTTCCAGCGCAATTCTAGGGCATTCAAAAGGGGCGCGTGGACGCGTCGCAAGATACAGTCGGAGTGCGGCATGCACGCGATGTGGCACAAGACCAGCAATACCTTGCCGGTGATGGTCAACGGCCGGCAGACGGGCAGCAAAAAAGGTTCTGGTGCTGCACACCAACAATAACTTCGACCAGCAGAGGACCAACTAGGTGATGCACCAGTACCACCTCGGGGACCTGGAGCAAGAGAAGGAGCGGGAGCTGGTCCTCTGCAAGATTTTCTACCAGACGAACACTGGGGCCAGGAGTAAAAAGATTATAAGTTAGTTTGGTATTGGTAGTTGTACTACCTTGTTGTCCGCAAGTTGGTATTGTTGTTAACGATCTTTCGGTATGAACTTGCATTTGCTTCCAACCATCATGCCGAGGGCCGACGAGGATATAAAGCTGAATCATTTTTTTCGAAATGAATTTTCAGGCACCTGATTTTTATTTGATGGGTAGCATAAGCACCCGCCGTTCGAATTCCCAGTTCTCCAATTTTTTCGAAACAAGTGCATGCACTTATTATCACGATAAAAAACAATATCCGTGCTGCATCCCAGTTATCAGTCTATACTTGCAGAATTCTCTCGTTTATTGAGCACGTATATTGTTTTTTCAGGTCGAGCAAGTTTCAACTGGGTTGTAGATTGCCAGGGTTGTTTTGTTTTCAACAGGCCCAGCCCATGACGACAGCGGGGCACAAAGATCCAGCAGGTATCTACTGGCCTCTGGCCCGCCAGCGTTAGTTATATTTTGTCTTACAACATCCGCAGGCAGTTTTTTTACTGAATCAAACACACAACCCAGTCCTATTTTCCTCTTGAAACGCATGTCCTACATCCGTTTTCTAAGCTCTACCTATAGTTTTACTAGTTCGTATACATGTATCATTATATTGAAAACATATAAAATTCCCTTTTCATATTTACATCCTTATTTTTGTTGTTTTTTCCCACCCAGCGCTAATTTTTTTCCCACTGGTTTTCCCTTAAACCAACTAAATTTGTCCCACGTCTTATTTGCTTACAAAAACAAAACGATTTTTTTGGCAAATCAATAAGTTCTTAAAAAATGTTTATCATTTCGGGATTACAACAGTTCGGACTCCACCGAAATATGCAAAATAAGGTTGGACTTTTTGACCGTGGTCCTAGGTAGAAAATGGGCTGTAATAAATTACTTAAGAATTAGCAAATGGGCTGCAAATTATAAAAATAGCAAATGGGCTTTATGTTGTTTGCCACAGATTTGGAGGCTGACTTGTGGGCCTACTAAGTTCATGCGTACACAAGGTTTCTCAAAAAAGAAACTTAGTCAACAATCGACTCTACTAGCGTCAGACCGTTATATGTCAATCTAACGACAATCGTGCTTCTTCAGTCTCTGATCCTCCTGCCCTAGCTGCCCAAACCAGCACCGTCAGAACCTCCTGCTCCCGCCTCCCGTGGCCGGCAGTGCTGCCGGGAAGGCCTCACGGCCCCATCGTACTCGCATCCCTGGCCTGTCTATCCCTCTACTCACCCACACCTCCTGTTATTTTCCGGCGATGGCAGCCGAACCAGTCAACCCTCGTACTCTCCACCGCATGGGCAGCCACTGCCGTGTCTTCCCCGGCTCCGTGTCATTCCCTTCGTAGGCCTTACCGTTGTCCACCGCCCTGGTGCTCTCGGTGCGGCGTGGTCAACGATGTCCATCCAACGGCCGTAGTGCTTCTTCAACCTCTGGTCTTCTTGCCCCAGCCGCCCAAAGCAACGCTGGTCGTGCCCCATGCTCCTACCTCCCGTGGCCGGCTGTGCTGCCGCGGAGGCCTCACCGCCCCCTACTATTCCCACCGCTGGCCAGGCCCTGCGGCGACGGCAGCCTCACACCACAGCCGAACCAGTGAACCCTCGTACTCCTCTCCGCACGGGCTTCCACTGCCGCGTCGTCCCCTTCCTAGGCCTCGCCGTCGTCCACCGCCGTGGTGCTCTCCACGCGGCGTGGTCAACGTGGTCAAGGAACAACTTCCATCGGAAGAGTACTGTACGTGGAGAGGCTGACAGCTGGGTCCATGGCCACACCCCAGTTTTTTTGTGATTTGCCAAGCAAGTTTATTTGTCAGGCCTGTTGGGCTGCAAATCTTTCAAGACGAGGAGAGCTTTCATTCGGCTGGCCGAGAAAATGGCCCATAAGTAATGAGAAATGGGCTGTACATTTTTAAAACACATCAAACCAGCAGTTAGTTTCAAATATCTTTTTTTCATTTCGAGATTTTAAATTACATTAATTTTTATGCATGGAGAATTTGTTGGATTTTATATTGATATACATTTATTTTTAAAATCAGTTTGAATGTGAGTCGAAATTTCGGGATTAAAAACAGTTCGGACCGCACCGAATATGCAAAATTTCGTATAATTTTTTAACCGTGGCCACAATATGGGCTGTAATGCTAACAAAAGGAATATGGGCTCCAAAAAACCTTAATAATTAGCAAATGGGCTGTAAATTATTAGAAATAATGGCAGATGGGTTGTATGCTGTTTCCCATAGATTTGAGGCTTTCCTAAAAAAAGGTTGACGCATAAGCAGTGACTGTTGGATGGCCATCCAACGACCATCGTGCTTCTTCAATCTCTGCTCTTCCTGCTCCAGCTGCTCAAATAGGCGCCGGCGGGACTGCCTGCTCCCTCCTCCCCGCGGCCGGCTCTGTTGCCGCGCAGGCCTCACCACCCCACTGTACTCCCATCGTTGGCCTAGCCATCCCTCTACTCACCCACACCTGCTGTTATTCTCCGGCGACGGCAGACGAACCAGTAAACCCTCGTACAGTCGTACTCCCCTCCACATGGGAAATAACTGCCAAGTCTTCCCTGCCTCCGTGTCGTTCCCTTCCTAGGCCTCGCCATCATCCACCGCCCTGGTGCTCTCGGCGCGGCCTGGTCAACGTGGTCAATGACCGACATGCATCTGAAGTGGACTTTAGGTGGAGAGGCCGACAGCTGGGTCCATGGCCGCACGCAAGGAAATGCCTCCTTATTATGCGCAAAATAATGATTCCTCCAGCTGACATCTGGGACCCACCGAAAGGGCCTGTGTATTTCGCGAAAAAACGTTACCGCCACTGACAGCTCGGACCCACCAGCTATATCTTCGCACGCAAGGAAGTGCCTCCTTATTACGCACAAAAAAATGAATACTCCCCTTGTTAGCTGGGACCCAGTATAGTGGCAGGCTGACTTGTGGGCGTACTAAGTTGACGGGGACGGAGGGCTTTGTCAACTTAGTCAATATGCACGATTCTAGCTCCAGTGACCGTACGATGTCCATCCAACGGCCGTAGTGCTTCTTCAACCTCTGGTCTTCTTGCTCCAGCCGCCCAAACCAGCGCCGGTCGTGCCTCGTGCTCCTGCCTCCCGTGGCCGGCTGCGATGCGGCGGAGGCCTCACCGCCCCCTACTACTCCCACCGCTGGCCAGGCCATCCCTCTACTCACCCACACCCCCTGTTATTCTGCGGCGACGACAGCCTCACACCGCAGTCGAACCAGTGAACCCTCGTACTCCTCTCCGCGCGGGCTTCCACTTCTACGTCTTCCCCGGCTCCGCGTCGTCCCCTTCCTAGGCCTCGCCGTCGTCCAGACCACCGCCCTGGTGCTCTCGGTGCGGCGTGATCAACATGGTCAACGACCGACTTTCATCGGAAGAGTACTGTACCTGGAGAGGCTGACAGCTGGGTCCAGGTGGCCGCAAGGAAGTGCCAACTTATTACGCGCAAAATAATTATTCCTCCACCTTACAGCAGGGACCCACCGGACGTGCCACCATATTTCGCGAAAAAACGTTTCCCCCTGACTGCTTGGACCCACCGGACAGGCCAGCATATTTCGTGAAAAAACGTTCCCCCCGCTGTCAGCTCGGACCCACCGGAAGTGCCTCCTTATTACACAAAAAAATGAATACTTCCCCTGCTAGCCGGGACCCACCATGGTGGGAGGCTGACTTGTGGGCCTACTAAGTTGACTGGGATGGGGGCCTTTGTCAACTTTAGTCAATATGAATGATTCTAGCTCCATTGACCGTACGATGTCCATCCAACGGCCGTAGTGCTTCTTCAACATTTGGTCTTCTTGCTCCAGCCGCCCAAAGTAGCGCCGGTCGTGCTGCATGCTCATGCCTCCCGTGGCTGGCTGTGCTGCCGCGGAGGCCTCACCGCCCCCTACTATTCCCACCGCTGGCCAGGCCCTGCGGCGACGACAGCCTCACACCGCAGCCGAACCAATGAACCCTCGTACTCCTCTCCGCGCGCGCGGGCTTCCACTGCCGCGTCTTCCCTGGCTCCCCGTCGTCCCCTTCCTAGGCCTCGCCGTCGTCCACCGCCCTGGTGCTCTCGGCGCGGCGTGGTCAACGTGGTCAAGGAACGACTTCCATCGGACGTGGACTGTACGTGGAGAGGCTGACAGCTGGGTCCACGGCGGCAGCAAGGAAGTGCCTCCTTATTACGCGGAAAATAATGATTCCTCCACCTGATAGCAGGGACCCACCGGACGGGCCACCGTATTTCGTGAAAAAAAAAACGTTTCCCCCTGACTGCTGGGACCCACCAGCTACACCTTCGCACGCAAGGAAGTGCGTCCGGGCAAAAAAAATCGATTCGCCCCCCTGACTGCCGGGACCCACCAGCTACATCTTCGCACGCAAGGAAGTGCGTCCGGGCAAAAAAAAGAAAACCAAAACGATTCGCCCCCCTGACTGCTGGGACCCACCAGCTACATCTTCGCACGCAAGGAAGTGCGTCCGGGCAAAAAAAACGATTCGCCCCCTGACTGCTGGGACCCACCAGCTACATCTTCGCGGGCAAGGAAGTGCCTGACAGTCGGGACCCACCTGGTCGAAGCGTACGTAGCGTTGTCATTCTGGTCGCGAACGTGTACATACATACTGGTCGATGTAGAGGCACGCATGTGTCGTAGTAGAGGCGCGCACGTGTCGTAGTAGAGGCGTGCACGTAGCATGTACACGTACGTACAACGGCCAGGGTGCAAGAAAGAAAATATGGCCACGTACGTGTACATACGGGCGGGGTCTCGAACGCCTACTCGCGCATACGTACGACGAGGGCTCGTCTACATGGCTGGGTTGGAACGGAGAAACATCGTCGTCGTCGTGTTCATGGGTCGGAACGGAATGCGTGGTCGTGTTCATCGGGAGGGCTTGGACGGAAGAGGCGATGGAAAGAAGGCCTGGCGTACCGCACAACGGAGGAAATGGACCTCCTACGGTCGAAACGGGGGTCCAGTTGATCGGGAGGGGTGTGGCGTACCGCAAAATGGAGGAAACGGACCTCATACGGTCGAAACGGGGGTCTTGTTGATCGGGAGGGGTGTGGCGTACCGCAAAATGGAGGAAACGGACCTCCTACGGTCGAAACGGGGGTCCTGTTGATCGGGAGTGGTGTGGCGTACCGAAAAACGGAGGAAACAGACTTGTGTTGGAGCGCTACGGTCGAAACGGGGGTCCTGTTCATCGGGAGGGGTGTGGCGTACCGCAAAATGGGACTCCACGGGATACTGTTCATCTCCACCGTCGACCCCCTCCAGCCTCCATGAGCTACTGTTCATCCACCGTCGACCTCCTCCAGCCTCCACGGGCTCCTGTTCATCCAGCCTCCACCGCGCGCTACTCCACCGGCTACTGTTCAACCACCCCTCCACCGTCTACTGTTCATCCAGCCCTCCACACCACGGGGTCCTGTTCAACCACCCCTCCACGAGCACCCCTCCACCGTCTACTGTTCATCCTGCCCTCCACACCACAGGGTCCTATTCATCCACCCCTCCACGGGCACCCCTCCACTGTCTACTGTTCATCCAGCCCTCCACCACACCACGGGGTCCTGTTCATCCAGAGGCAACGCCACCGCTCACTGTTCATCCAACCCCCCCCGCAACGCTCACCCCCCCCCCCCCCGCAACGCTCACTGTTCATCCCATCGATCGGCTTCAGTTAGCAGCAGTAGCCAAGGAATCGCTCGATCGGGTTCAGTTAACAGCCATCGATCGATCGCTCGGGTTTAGTAACGCGTAGCCTGTAGTGCAATTGCTCGGGTTCAGTTAGAGCCCAACGCCTCGCTCGGGTTCAGTTAGAGCCAATGCCTCGCACACACACGCGTACGTGTACGAGAGAAACGCGCATCGCTCGGCCCCCGACCTCCCACCGTAACCGGGAACTACCCAAAATTTTCCTCCCCCTCGCTTCTACCACTTTTTTTTCTGTCATGGACGGCCCAAAGAATGTCATGCAGCTGCGTCTCCGGCCCGCCCAGGAAGAAAAGCCCATTTTCTGTCATGATTTTTTGTCATAGAAGTAGGAGCCCACCACATCTATGATGATACCGGGTTTTGTCACAATTATCGTCATAGAAGTGTCATATGTATGATAGAAAAAAATTTCGTTCGGCCCAAAATGTCACGGATGTGTCTTTTTTTTGTAGTTATTACGTATCATTAATTTCATCCTCTCCCAAGCTTGTGCAACATGCTCATGCTCAAGTTGCCTAAAATTCATAATATCGTTTCTAAGATAGATGATCTTAGTGGGAGGAAAATACTTAGAGATAAAAGCATCTTTTCACTTATTCCATGAATCAATACTATTTTTAGGCAAAGAAGAGAACCAAGTTTTAGCACGATCTCTAAGCGAAAACAGAAATAGCTTCAGTTTAACAATATCATTATCCACATCTTTCTTCCTTTGCATATCACACAAATCAACGAAGCTGTTTAGATGGGTAGCGGCATCTTCACTAGGAAGGCCAGAAAATTGATCTTTCATAACAAGACTCAACAAAGCGATATTGATTTCACAAGATTCAGCATCGGTAGTAGGAGCAATCAAAGTGCTAATAAAATCATTATTATTGGTATTGGAAAAGTCACATAATTTAGTATTATCTTGAGCCATCGTGACAAATAATCAATCCAACACACAAGCAAACAAGAGGCAAGCGAAAAGAGACGAACAAAAAAAGGGCGAATAAAATAGCATAGGTGAAGTGGGGGAGAAGAAAACGAGAGGCGAATGACAAATAATGTAATGCGAGGGATAAGAGTTTTTGATGGGTACTTGGTATGTCTTGACTTGAGTGTAGATCTCCCCGACAACGGTGCCAGAAATCCTTCTTGCTACCTCTTGAGCATGCGTTGGTTTTCCCTTGAAGAGGAAAGGGTGATGCAGCGAAGTAGCGTAAGTATTTCCCTCAGTTTTTGAGAACCAAGGTATCAATCCAGTAGGAGACTACACGCAAGTTGCCTAGTACCTACACAAACAATCAAGAACCTTGCAACCAACACGATAAAGGGGTTGTCAATCCCTTCACGGCCACTTGCAAAAGTGAGATCTGATAAAGATAATAAGATAAATATTTTTGGTATTTTTGTTGTATAGATTGGAAAGTAACGATTGCAAAATAAATGGCGAAAGAACATTGGCAAGTTGACGGGAAACTAGTATGATGTAAAATAGACCCGGGGGCCATAGGTTTCACTAGTGGCTTCTCTCAAGATAGCATATATTACGGTGGGAAAGTGCATAGTTACGAGAATATCTAGGCATGATCATAAACATAGGCATCACGTCCGTGTCAAGTAGACCGAAACGATTCTGCATCTACTACTATTACTCCACACATCGACCGATATCCAGCATGCATCTAGAGTATTAAGTTCATAAGAACATAGTATGCATTAGGCAAGATGACATGATGTAGAGGGATAAACTCAAGCAATATGATATAAACCCCATCTTTTTATCCTCGATGGCAACAATACAATACGTGTCGGTTCCCTTTCTGTAAATGGGATCGAGCACCGCAAGATTGAACCCAAAGCTAAGCACTTCTCCCATTACAAGAAAGATCAATCTAGTAGGCCAAACCAAACTGATAATTCAAAGAGACTTGCAAAGATATCAAATCATGCATATAATAATTCAGAGAAGAATCAAATGTTGTTCATAGATAATCTTGATCATAAACCCACAATTCATCAGATCTCGGCAAACACACCGCAAAAAGTATTACATCGAATAGATCTCCAAGAACATCGAGGAGAACTTTGTATTGAGAACCAAAGAGAGAGAACAAGCCATCTAGCTAATAACTATGGACCCGAAGGTCTGTGGTAAACTACTCACACATCATCGGAGAGGCTATGGTGTTGATGTAGAAGCCCTCCGTGATCGATCCCCCTCCGGTAGAACGCCGGAAAAGGTCCGTAGATGGGATCTCATGGGTACAGAAGGTTGCGGCAGTGAAAACGTGGTTTCGTGGCTCCCCCGGATGTTTTCAGGGTATAGGAGTATACATAGACGAAAGAAGTAGGTCAGTGGAGCTCCGTGGGGCCCATGAGGGTGGGGGGTGCGCCTACCCCCTGGGCGCGCCGCCCTACCTCGTGGCCTCGTTGCTTCCTTGACCTCCAATCCAAGTCTCCTGGATTGCATTTGTTCCAAAAAAGATCCTCGCGAAGGTTACGTTCCATTTGGATTCCGTTTGATATTCCTTTTCTGCGAAACACTGAAATAGGCAAGAAAACAACAATTTGCACTGGGCCTTCGGTTAATAGGTTAGTCCTAAAAATAATATAAAAGTGCATATTAAAGCCCATTAAACATCCAAAACAGATAATATAATAGCATGGAACAATCAAAAATTGTAGATACGTTGGAGACGTATCACTTCCACTCCAAGTCTCCTAGATTGCGTTTGTTCCGTGAAAGTTTTGTTCCGTTTGATATTCCTTTTCTGCGAAACACTGAAATAGGCAAAAAAACAGATACTGGCACTGGGCCTCCGGTTAATAGGTTAGTGCCAAAAATAATATACAAGTGCATATTAAAGCCCATTAAACATCCAAAACAGATAATATAATAGCATGGAACAATAAAAAATTATAGATACATTGGAGACGTATCAGCATAGCACACGGCTAAAACAATTGTCAATTTGTGTGTTCTAGGGTGCCCATGCCCCCGTATATAAAGGAGCAAGGGGGAGGCCGGCCGGCTCTATATGGCGCGCCCAAGGGGGGCAATCCTACTCCCAGTAGGAGTTGGATTCCCCCTTTTCCTAGTCCTACTAGGAGAAGAAGGAAGGAGAGGGGAAGGAGAAGGAAGGAGGGGGCGCCGCCCCTCCCCCTAGTCCAATTCAGACTAGGCCCATGCGGGGGGTGCACAGCCAGCCCTTGGCTGCTCCCTCTCTCTCCCTTAAGGCCCAATAAGGCCCATAACTTCGCCGGTGGTTCCGATAACCCTTTCGGCACTCTGATATTTATCCGGTGACCCTCGGAACTATTCCGGTGTCCGAATATAGTCATCCAATATACCAATCTTTACGTCTCGACCATTTCGAGACTCCTCGTCATGTCCGTGATCTCATACGGGACTCCGAACTACCTTTGGTACATCAAAACACATACACACATAATACCGATCGTCATCGAACATTAAGCGTGCGGACCGAGAACTATGTAGACATGACCAAGACTCATCTCCGGTAAATAACCAGTAGTGGAACCTGGATGCTCATATTGGTTCCTACATATTCTACGAAGATCTTTATCGGTCAAACCGCATAACAACATACGTTGTTCCCTTTGTCATCGGTATGTTACTTGCCTGAGATTCGATCGTCGGTATCATTATACCTAGTTCAATCTTGTTACTGGCAAGTCTCTTTACTCGTTCTGTATTGCATCATCCCGTAACTAACTCATTAGTCACATTTCTTGCAAGGCTTATAGTGATGTGCATGACCGAGAGGGCCCAGAGATACCTCTCCGATAATCGGATTGACAAATCCTAATCTTGATCTATGCCAACTCAACAAACACCATCGGAGACACCTGTAGAGCATCTTTATAATCACCCAGTTACATTGTGTCGTTTGATAGCACATTAAGTGTTCCTCCGGTATTCGGGAGTTGCATAATCTCATAGTCATAGGAACATGTATAAGTTATGAAGAAAGTAATAGCAATAAACTAAACGATCATAGTGCTAAGCTAACGGATGGGTCAAGTCAATCACACCATTCTCTAATGATGTGACTCTGCCCATCAAATGGCAACTCATATCTATGGCTAGGAAACATAACCATCTTTGATTAACGAGCTAGTCAAGTAGAGGCATACTAGTGACACTATGTTTGTCTATGTATTCACACATGTACTAAGTTTCCGATTAATACAATTCTAGCATGAATAATAAACATTTATCATGATATAAGGAAATATAAATAAGAACTTTATTATTGCCTCTAGGGCATATTTCCTTCAGAGTATGATGCTCAATAGGCACAAGCTTTTCAGAAAATGGATACTCTGTTTAAGGCTGCTCTCTTGAGTGTTCTTGGTGAGAACATAGTTGATGCTTATGTGTCAATTGATAATGGAAAAGATATGTGGGACGCACTTGAGGCCATGTTTGGGGTCTCGGATGCTCGCACTGAGCTGTACATCATGGAGCAATTCTATGATTACAAAATGACTGAAGAGCGCTCCGTGGTTGAGTAAGATCATGAGATACAGTCATTTTCTAGAGAAGTTGAGCACTTCAATTGTATGCTACTGGACAAGTTTGTTGTGACAGGGTATCATCACTAAGGTTCCTCCTTCGTGGAGGAACTTTGCTACCTTACTGAAGCATAAGAAGCAGGAGTTTTCCGTTCTAGATCTCATTGGTACTCTTGATGTGGAAAAAAGGCGAGAGCAAAGGAAACACATGCTCGAGGTATTGAGGGAGGATCTAGTGCCAATCTGGTATAGAAGAAGAACTTCTAGCACCACAAGTTCAAGAACAAGGGCAAGTTTGATGGTAAAGCAAAGTTTTATGGGAAGAACAAGGTTGTGATGCACACGGACTTAAAGAAGAAGAATGAAAAGAAGAAAGGTTTTTGTCATGTGTGTGGAGATCCTGATCATTGGGCTCCTAATTGACCTAATCGCTATGACAAGCGTCTTTTGGGTAACGTAGTAATTCAAAAATTTCCTACGATCACGCAAGATCTATCTAGTAGAAGCATAGCAACGAGAGGGGAGAGTGTGTCCACGTACCCTCGTAGACCGAAAGCGGAAGCATTTAGTTAACACTGTTGATGTAGTCGAACATCTTCACGATCCAACTGATCCAAGTATAGAACGTACATCACCTCCGTGTTCAGCACACGTTCAGCATGATGATGTCCCTCGAGCTCTTGATCCAGTAGAGGGTCGAGGGAGAGTTTCGTTAGCATTACGGCGAGGCGACGGTGTTGGTGATGTGATCCGCGCAGGGCTTCTCCTAAGCACTATGACAATATGACCGAGGTGGTAAACCGTGGAGGGGGCACAGCACACGGCTAAGAGAAATCTTGGTTTGTCTTTGGGGCGCCCCCACCCCCGTATATAAAGGGGGGGAGGTGGTGGCCGGCCCAAGGGAGCCGCGCTAAGGGGGGAGTCCTACTTGGACTCCTAGTCCAAGTAGGATTCGGCCCCCTCCTTCCAGTCAACGGAAAGGTGAAAGGGGAAAGGAGGGAGAGAGAGAAGGAAAGGGGGGCCACGCCCCACCCCTAGTCCAATTCGGTTTGGGCTTGGGGGTGGGGGGGGGCGCCACCTCCTATGGCAGCCTCCCTCTCTCCACTATGGCCCAATAGGCCCATTAACTTTCCCGGGGCATTCCGGTAGCCTCCCGGTACTCCGAAAAATCCCCGAACCTTACCGGGACCATTCCGGTGTCCGTATATAACTTCCTATATATTAATCTTTACCCCTCGACCATTTCGAGACTCTTCATCATGTCCGTGATCTCATCCGGGACTCTGAACAAACTTCGGTCACTCATAATACAAATCGTCATCGAACGTTAAGCGTGCGGACCCTATGGGTTCAAGAACTATGTAGACATGACCGAGACACATCTCCGGTCAATAACCAATAGCGGAACCTGGATGCTCATATTGGCTCCTACATATTCTGCGAAGATCTTTATCGGTCAAACCGCATAACAACATACGTCATTCCCTTTGTCATCGGTATGTTACTTGCCCGAGATTCGATCGTCGGTATCATCATACCTAGTTCAATCTCGTTACCGGCAAGTCTCTTTACTCGTTACGTAATGCATCATCCCGCAACCAACTCATTAGTCACATTTCTTGCAAGGCTTATAGTGATGTGCATTACCGAGAGGGCCCAGAGATACCTCTCTGATACACGGAGTGACAAATCCTAATCTTGATCTATGCCGACTCAACAAACACCTTCGGAGACACCTGTAGAGCATCTTTATAATCACCCAATTACATTGTGACGTTTGATAGCACACAAAGTGTTCCTCCGGTATTCGGGAGTTGCATAATCTCATAGTTAGAGGAATATGTATAAGTCATGAAGAAAGCAATAGCAATAAAACTAAACGATCATAATGCTAAGCTAACGGATGGGTCTTGTCCATCACATCATTCTCTAATGATGAGATCTCGTTCATGAAATGACAACACATGTCTATGGTCAGGAAACTTAACCATCTTTGATTAACGAGCTAGTCTAGTAGAGGCATACTAGGGACACTCTGTTTTTCTATGTATTCACGCATGTACTAAGTTTCCGGTTAATACAATTCTAGCATGAATAATAAAAATTTATCATGATATAAGAAAATATAAATAACAACTTTACTATTGCCTCTAGAGCATATTTCCTTTAGTCTCCCACTTGCACTAGAGTCAATAATCTAGTTCACATCGCCATGTGACCAACACCCAAAGGGTTTACTAGAGTAAATAATCTAGTTCACATCGCCATGTGATTAATGCCCAAAGAGTACTAAGGTGTCATCATGTTATGCTTGTGAGAGAGATTTAGTCAATGGGTCTGCCACATTCAGATCCGTATATATTTTACAAATTTCTATGTCTACAATGCTCTGTACGGAGCTGCTCTAGCTAATTGCTCCCACTTTCAATATGTATCTAGATTGAGACTCAGAGTCATCCAGATCAGTGTCAAAGCTTGGATCGACGTAACTCTTTACGACAAAATCTTTATCACCTCCATAACCGAGAAATGTTTCTTTAGTCCTCTAAGGATATTTTTGACCACTGTCAGTGATCTACTCATGGATCACTATTGTACCCCTTTGCCAAACTCATGGCAAGGTACACAATAGGTCTGGTACACATCATGGCATACTTTATAGAACCTATGTCTGAGGCATAGGGAATGACTTTCATTCTCTCTCTATCTTATGCCGTGGTTGGGTTTTGAGTCTTACTCAACGTCGCACCTTGTAACACAGGCAAGAACCCGTTCTTTGACTGATCCATTTTGAACTTCTTCAAAACTTTATCAAGGTATATGCTTTGTGAAAGTCCAATTAAGCATCTTGATCTATCTTTATAGATCTTGATGCCCAATATGTAAGCAGCTTCACCGAGGTCTTTCATTGATAAATTCTCATTCAAGTATCCTTTTATGCTATCTAAAAATTCTATATCATTTCCAATCAACAATATGTCATCCACATATAATATCAGAAATGCTATAGAGCTCCCACTCACTTTCTTGTAAATACAGGCTTCACCATGAGGCTGTATAAAACCATATGCTTCGATCACCTTATCAAAGCGTATATTCCAACTCCGAGATGCTTGCACCAGTCCATAGATGGATCGCTGGAGTTTGCACACTTTGTTAGCACCTTTAGGATTGACAAAACCTTTTAGTTGCATCATATACAACTCTTCTTTAAGAAATCCATTAAGGAATGCAGTTTTTACATCCATTTGCTAGATTTCATAAAATGCAGCAATTGCTAACAGGATTCAGACAGACTTAAGCATCGCTACGAGTGAGAAAATCTCATCATAGTCAACACCTTGAACTTGTCAAAAACCTTTTGCGACAATTCGAGCTTTGTAGATAGTAACACAACTATCTGCGTCCGTCTTCCTCTTGAAGATCCATTTATTCTCAATGGCTCACCTATCATCGAGCAAGTCAATCAAATTCCATACTTTGTTCTCATACATGGATCCCATCTCAGATTTCATTGCCTCAAGCCATTTCACGGAATCTGGGCTCATCATCGCTTCCTCACAGTTTGTAGGTTCGTCACGGTCTAGTAACATGACTTCCAGAATACGCATTTCTCTGATTTGGGTTCGATCTTACCAGGTTGAAGCTTTTTCACATAAGCATCGCAACCCCAAACTTTAAGAAATGACAGCTTAGGTTTCTTGCCAAACCACAGTTCATATGGTGTCGTCTCAACGGATTTAGATAGTGCCCTATTTAACGTGAATGCAGTTGTCTCTAATGCATAACCCCAATACGATAGTGGTAAATCGGTAAGAGACATCATATATCACACCATACCCAATAAAGTACGGTTACGATGTTTGGACACACCATTACGCTATGGTGCTCCAGGTGGAGTAAGTTGTGAAACTTTATTCCACATTGTTTTAGATGAAAGTCAAACTCGTAACTCAAATATTCGCCTCCACGATTAGATTGTAGAAACTTTATTTCCTTGCTACGATGATTCTCCACTTCACTCTAAAATTCTTTGAACTTTTCAAATGTTTCAGACTTGTGTTTCATCAAGTAGATATACCCATATCTGCTCAAATCATCTGTGAAGGTCAGAAAATAACGGTACCTACCGCGAGCCTCAACACTCATTGGACCGCATACATCGGTGTGTATTATAAGTCATTGGCTCGCTCCATTGTTCCGGAGAACGGAGTTTTAGTCATCTTGCCCATGAGGCATGGTTCGCAAGTATCAAATGATTCATAATCAAGTGATTCCAAAAATCCATCTGCATGGAGTTTCTTCATGCGCTTTACACCAATATGACCTAAACGACAGTGCCACAAATATGCTGCACTATCATTATCAACTTTGCATCTTTTGGCATCAATATTATGTGTATCACTGCGATCGAGATTCAGTAAACCATTTACATTGGATGTAAGACCATAGAAGGTTTTATTCATGTAAATAGAACAACAATTATTCTCTAACTTTAAATGAATAACCGTATCACAATAAACATGATCCAATCATATTCATGCTTAACGCAAACACCAAATAACATTTATTTAGTTCCAATACAAATCCCGAAGGTAGAGGGAGTATGCGATGGTGATCTTATCAACCTTGGAATCATTTCCAACACACATCGTAACCTCGCCCTCAACTAGTCTTTGTTCATTTTGTAACTCATGTTTCGAGTTACTAATCATAGAAACTGAACCTATATCAAATACCCAGGTGCTGGGGAACGTTGCAGAAAACAAAAATTTTCCTACGGTTTCACCAAGATCCATCTACGAGTTCATCTAGCAACGAGTGATTGGATTGCATCTACATACCTTTGTAGATCACGCGCGGATGCGTTCAAAGAACGGGGATGAGGAAGTCGTACTCGACGTGATCCAAATCACCGGAGATCCTAGCGCCGAACGGACGGCACCTCCGCGTTCAACACACGTATGGTCAGCGTGATGTCTCCTCCTTCTTGATCCAGCAAGCGGGAAGGAGAGGTTGATGAAGATCCAGCAGCACGACGGCATGGTGGTGGATGCAGCAGTCACCGCAGCAGGGCTTCACCGTTCTTCTGCGAGAGGGAGAGGTGTAGCAGGGGAGAGGGAGGCGCCAAGAGTCAAGGGTGCGGCTGCCCCTCCCTCCCCCCCTTTATATAGGCTCCACAAGGGGGGGCGCCGGCCCTAGGAGATTGGATCTCCTAGGGGGTCGGCGGCCAAGGGTGGAGTGGCCCCCAAGGCAAGTGGGGCGCCCACCCCACCCTAGGGTTTCCAACCCTAGGCGCAGGGGGTGGGCCAAGGGGGCGCACCAGCCCACTATGGGCTGGTTCCCCTCCCCACTTCAGCCCATGGGGCCCTCCGGGATGGGTGGTCCCACCCGGTGGACCCCCGGGACCATCCGGTGGTCCCGGTACAATACCGGTGACCCCCGAAACTCTCCCGATGGCCGAAACTGCACTTCCTATATATAATTCTTCACCTCTGGACCATTCCGGAACTCCTCGTGACATTCGGGATCTCATCCGGGACTCCAAACAACTTTCGGGTTACTTCATATTCATATCTCTACAACCCTAGCGTCACCGAACCTTAAGTGTGTAGACCCTACGGGTTCGGGAGACATGTAGACATGACCGAGATGGCTCTCCGGTCAATAACCAACAGCGGGATCTGGATACCCATGTTGGCTCCCATATGCTCCTCGATGATCTCATCGGATGAACCACGATGTCGAGGATTCAAGCAACCCCGTATACAATTCCCTTTGTCAATCGGTACGTTACTTGCCCGAGATTCGATCGTCGGTATCCCAATATCTCGTTCAATCTCGTTACCGGGAAGTCACTTTACTTGTATCGTAATGCATGATCCCGTGACCAGACACTTCGTCACTTTGAGCTCATTATGATGATGCATTACCGAGTGGGCCCAGAGATACCTCTCCGTCATATGGAGTGACAAATCCCAGTCTTGATCCGTGTCAACCCTACAAACACTTTCGGAGATACCCGTAGTATACCTTTATAGTCACACAGTTACGTTGTGACGTTTGGTACACCCAAAGCACTCCTACGGTATCCGGGAGGGAGTTACACGATCTCATGGTCTAAGGAAAAGATACTTGACATTGGAAAAACTCTAGCAAACGAACTATACGATCTTGTGCTATGTTTAGGATTGGGTCTTGTCCATCACATCATTCTCCTAATGATGTGATCTCGTTATCAATGACATCCAATGTCCATAGTCAGGAAACCATGACTATCTGTTGATCAACGAGCTAGTCAACTAGAGGCTTACTAGGGACATGTTGGTGTCTGTTCACACATGTATTACGATTTCCGGATAACACAATTATAGCATGAAATAAGACAAATATCATGAACAAGGAAATATAATAATAATCCTTTTATTATTGCCTCTAGGGCATATTTCCAACAGTCTCCCACTTGCACTAGAGTCAATAATCTAGTTACATTGTGATGAGATGAATCAAACACCCATGGAATTCTGGTGTTGATCATGTTTTGCTCTAGGGAGAGGTTTAGTCAACGGATCTGCTACATTCAGGTCCGTATGTACTTTACAAATATCTATGTCTCCATCTTGAACATTTTCACGAATGGAGTTGAAGCGACGCTTGATGTGCCTGGTCTTCTTGTGAAACCTGGGCTCCTTGGCAAGTGCAATAGCCCCAGTGTTGTCACAGAAGAGTTTGATCGGCCCCGACGCATTGGGTATGACTCATAGGTCGGTGATGAACTCTTTCACCCAAATTGCTTCATGCGCTACCTCCGAGGCTGCCATGTACTCCGCTTCACATGTAGATCTCGCCATGACACTCTGCTTGCAACTGCACCAGCTTACTGCCCCACCATTCAAAATATACACGTATCCGGTTTGTGACTTAGAGTCATCCAGATCTGTGTCGAAGCTAGCGTCGACGTAACCCTTTACGACGAGCTCTTCATCACCTCCATTGAGCGTTGGAGCTTGCACACCTTGTCAGCATTCTTAGGATCGACAAAACCTTCCGGCTGCATCATATAAAATTCTTCCTTAAGGAAACCATTAAGGAATGCCGTTTTGACGTCCATTTGCCATATCTCATAATCATAGTATGCGGCAATTGCTAACATAATTCGGACGGACTTCAGCTTCGCTACAGGAGAGAAAGTCTCATCGTAGTCAACCCCTTGAACTTGCTGATAACCCTTAGCGACAAGTCGAGCTTTATAGATGGTAACATTACCATCCGCGTCCGTCTTCTTCTTAAAGATCCATTTGTTTTCTATCGCTCGCCGATCATCGGGCAAGTCTGTCAAAGTCCATACTTTGTTTTCATACATGGATCCTATCTCGGATTGCATGGCTTCAAGCCATTTGTTGGAATCTGGGCCCGCCATTGCTTCTTCATAGTTCGAAGGTTCACCGTTGTCTAACAACATGATTTCCAAGACAGGGTTGCCGTACCACTCTGGTGCGGAACGTGTCCTTGTGGACCTACGAAGTTCAGTAGAAACTTGATCTGAAGTTTCATGATCATCATCATTAACTTCCTCTCTAGTCGGTACAGGCACCTCAGGAACATTTTCTTGAGTTGCGCCATTTTCCGGTTCAAGAGGTAATACTTCATCAAGTTCTACTTTCCTCCCACTTACTTCTTTCGAGAGAAACTCCTTCTCTAGAAAGGATCCATTCTTGGCAACAAAGATCTTGCCTTCGGATGTGAGGTAGAAGGTATACCCAATAGTTTCTTTAGGGTATCCTATGAAGACGCATTTTTCCGACTTGGGTTCGAGCTTTTTAGGTTGAAGTTTCTTGACATAAGCATCGCATCCCCAAACTTTTAGAAACGACAGCTTAGGCTTCTTCCCAAACCATAATTCATATGGTGTCGTCTCAATGGATTTCGACGGAGACCTATTTAAAGTGAATGCGGCAGTCTCTAAAGCATAGCCCCAAAATGATAGCGGTAAATCGGTAAGAGACATCATAGATCGCACCATATCTAATAGAGTGCGATTACGACGTTCGGACACACCATTACGCTGAGGTGTTCCAGGCGGCGTGAGTTGTGAAACTATTCCACATTTTCTTAAGTGTGTGCCAAATTCGTGACTCAAGTATTCTCCCCCACGATCTGATCGCAAGAACTTGATTTTCCTGTCACGTTGATTCTCAACCTCACTCTGAAATTCCTTGAACCTTTCAAAGGTCTCAGACTTGTGTTTCATTAAGTAGACATACCCATATCTACTCAAGTCATCAGTGAGGGTGAGAACATAACGATAACCACCACGAGCCTCAACACTCATTGGATCGCACACATCAGTATGTATGATTTCCAATAAGTTGGTTACTCGCTCCATTGTTCCTGAGAACGGAGTCTTGGTCATTTTACCCATGAGGCATGGTTCGCACGTGTCAAATGATTCGTAATCAAGAGACTCTAAAAGTCCATCTGCATGGAGCTTCTTCATGCGTTTGACACCTATGTGACCAAGGCGGCAGTGCCACAAGTATGTGGGACTATCATTATCAACCTTACATCTTTTGGTACTCACACTATGAATATGTGTAGCATTACGCTCGAGATTCATTAAGAATAAACCATTCACCATCGGAGCATGACCATAAAACATATCTCTCATATAAATAGAACAACCATTATTCTCGGATTTAAATGAGTAGCCATCTTGTATTAAACGAGATCCTGGTACAATGTTCATGCTCAAACTTGGCACTAAATAACAATTATTGAGGTTCAAAACTAATCCCATAGGTAAATGTAGAGGTAGCGTGCCGACGGCGATCACATCGACCTTGGAACCATTCCCGACGCGCATCGTCACTTCGTCCTTCGCCAGTCTCCGCTTATTCCGCAGCTCCTGCTTTGAGTTACAAATGTGAGCAACTGCACCGGTATCAAATACCCAGGAGCTACTACGAGTACTGGTAAGGTACACATCAATTACATGTATATCACATATACCTTTCGTTTTGCCGGCCTTCTTGTCCGCTAAGTATTTGGGACAGTTCCGCTTCCAGTGACCACTCTCCTTGCAATAAAAGCACTCAGTCTCGGGCTTGGGTCCATTCTTTGGCTTCTTCCCGGCAGCTTGCTTGCCGGGCGCGGCAACTCCCTTGCCGTCCTTCTTGAAGTTCTTCTTACCCTTGCCTTTCTTGAACTTAGTGGTTTTATTCACCATCAACACTTGATGTTCCTTTTTGACTTCTACCTCTGCTGATTTCAGCATTGCAAATACTTCAGGAATGGTCTTTTCCATCCCCTGCATATTGAAGTTCATCACAAAGCTCTTGTCTCTCGATGGAAGCGACTGAAGGATTCTGTCAATGACCGCGTCATCCGGGAGATTAACTCCCAGCTGAGTCAAGTGGTTATGCAACCCAGACATTTTGAGTATGTGCTCGCTGACAGAACTATTTTCCTCCATCTTACAGCTGAAGAACTTGTCGGAGACTTCATATCTCTCGACCCGGGCATGAGCTTGAAAAACCATTTTCAGCTCTTCGAACATCTCATATGCCCCGTGTCTCTCAAAACGCTTTTGGAGCCCCGGTTCTAAGCTGTAAAGCATGCCGCACTGAACGAGGGAGTAATCATCAGCACGTGTCTGCCAAGCATTCATAACGTCTTGGTTCTGTGGGACGGGTGCGTCACCTAGCGGTGCTTCTAGTACATAATCTTTCTTGGCAGCTATGAGGATGATCCTCAGGTTCCGGACCCAGTCCGTATAGTTGCTGCCATCGTCTTTCAGCTTGGTTTTCTCTAGGAACGCGTTGAAGTTGAGGACAACGTGGGCCATTTGATCTACAAGACATATTGTAAAGATTTTAGACTAAGTTCATAATATTTAAGTTCATCTATTTAATGAACTCCCACTCAGATAGACATCCCTCCAGTCATCTAAGTATAACATGATCCGAGTTAACTAGGCCGTGTCCGATCATCACGTGAGACGGACTAGTCAACATCGGTGAACATCTTCATGTTGATCGTATCTTCTATACGACTCATGCTCGACCTTTCGGTCTTCTATGTTCCGAGGCCATGTCTGTACATGCTAGGCTCATCAAGTCAACCTAAGTGTTTGCATGTGTAAATCTGTCTTACACCCGTTGTATGTGAATGTTGGAATCTATCACACCCGATCATCACGTGGTGCTTCGAAACAACGAATTGTCGCAACGGCACACAGTTAGGGGGAACACTTTCTTGAAATTATTATGAGGGATCATCTTATTTACTACCGTCGTTCTAAGTAAACAAGATGCAAAAACATGATAAACATCACATGCAATCAAATAATAATAGTGACATGATATGGCCAATATCACATAGCTCCTTTGATCTCCATCTTGGGGCTCCATGATCATCTTGTCACCGGCATGACACCATGATCTCCATCATCGTGTCTCCATGAAGTTGCTCGCCAACTATTACTTATACTACTATGGCAAGAAAGTTTTCTTACCTACGTGAAAGCCACAACGTGATTTGTCAACTTCTATTTACCCTTCATAAGGACCCTTTTCATCGAATCCGCTCCAACTAAAGTGGGAGAGACAGACATCCGCCAGCCACCTTATGCAACTAGTGCATGTCAGTCGGTGGAACCGGTCTCATGTAAGCGTACGTGTAAGGTTGGTCCGGGACGCTTCATCCCACAATACTGCTGAAGCAAAATAAGACTAGTAGCGGCAAGAAAGTTGACAACATCTACACCCACAACAAATTGTGTTCTACTCGTGCAAAAAGAACTACGCATAGACCTAGCTCATGATGCCACTGTTGGGGAATGCTGCAGAAAACAAAAAATTTCCTACGGTTTCACCAAGATCCATCTATGAGTTCATCTAGCAACGAGTGATTGGATTGCATCTACATACCTTTGTAGATCACGCGCGGAAGCGTTCAAAGAACGGGGATGAGGAAGTCGTACTCGACGTGATCCAAATCACCGGAGATCCTAGCGCCGAACGGACGGCACCTCCGCGTTCAACACACGTACGGTCAGCGTGACGTCTCCTCCTTCTTGATCCAGCAAGGGGGAAGGAGAGGTTGATGAAGACCCAGCAGCACGACGGTATGGTGGTGGATGCAGCAGTCACCGTAGCAGGGCTTCGCCGTTCTTCTGTGAGAGGGAGAGGTGTAGCAGGGGAGAGGGAGGCGCCAAGAGTCAAGGGTGCGGCTGCCCCTTCCTCCCCCCTTTATATAGGATCCCCAAGGGGGGGCGCCGGCCCTAGGAGATGGGATCTCCTGGGGGGCGGCGGCCAGGGGTGGAGTGGCCCCCAAGGCAAGTGGGGCGCCCCCCCCACCCTAGGGTTTCCAACCCTAGGCGCAGGGGGTGGGCCAAGGGGGCGCACCAGCCCACTATGGGCTGGTTCCCCTCCCCACTTCAGCCCATGGGGCCCTCCGGGATGGGTGGTCCCACCCGGTGGACCCCCGGGACCCATCCGGTGGTCCCGGTACAATACCGGTGACCCCCGAAACTCTCCCGATGGCCGAAACTGCACTTCCTATATATAATTCTTCACCTCCGGACCATTCCGGAACTCCTCGTGATGTCCGGGATCTCATCCGGGACTCCAAACAACTTTCGGGTTACGGCATATTCATATCTCTACAACCCTAGCATCACTGAACCTTAAGTGTGTAGACCCTACGGGTTCGGGAGACATGTAGACATGACCGAGATGGCTCTCCGGTCAATAACCAACATCGGGATCTAGATACCCATGTTGGCTCCCACATGCTCCTCGATGATCTCATCGGATGAACCACGATGTCGAGGATTCAAGCAACCCCGTATACAATTCCCTTTGTCAATCGGTACGTTACTTGCCCGAGATTCGATCGTCAGTATCCCAATACCTCGTTCAATCTCGTTACCGGCAAGTCACTTTACTCGTACCGTAATGCATGATCCCGTGACCAGACACTTGGTCACTTTGAGCTCATTATGATGATGCATTACCGAGTGGGCCCAGAGATACCTCTCCGTCATACGGAGTGACAAATCCGAGTCTTGATCCGTGTCAACCCAACAGACACTTTCGGAGATACCCGTAGTATACCTTTATAGTCACCCAGTTACGTTGTGACATTTGGTACACCCAAAGCACTCCTACGGTATCCGGGAGTTACATGATCTCATCGTCTAAGGAAAAGATACTTGACATTGGAAAAACTCTAGCAAATGAACTATACGATCTTGTGCTATGTTTAGGATTGGGTCTTGTCCATCACATCATTCTCCTAATGACGTGATCTCGTTATCAATGACATCCAATGTCCATAGTCAGGAAACCATGACTATCTGTTGATCAACGAGCTAGTCAACTAGAGGCTTACTAGGGACATGTTGGTGTCTATGTATTCACACATGTATTACAATTTCCGGATAACACAATTATAGCATGAATAAAAGACAATTATCATGAACAAGGAAATATAATAATAATCCTTTTATTATTGCCTCTAGGGCATATTTCCAACACCAGGGGCTACTATGAACACTAGTAAAGTACACATCAATAACATGTATATATATACTTCTGTTCACTTTGCCATCCTTCTTATCCGCCAAGTATTTGGGACAGTTTCGCTTCTAGTGACCATTTCCTTTGAAGTAGAAGCACTCAGTTTCAGGCTTGGGTCTAGCTTTGGGCTTCTTCATGGGAGTGGCAATTTGCATGACATACTTCTTGAAGTTCCCTTTCTTTCCCTTGCCCTTTTACTTGAAACTAGTGGTCTTGTCAACCATCAACACTTGATGTTTTTCTTGATTTCTACCTTCACCGATTTCAGCATTGCGAAGAGCTCGGGAATCGTTTACGTCATCCCTTGCATATTATAGTTCATCACGAAGTTCCAGTAACTTGGTGATAATGACTAGAGAACGCTGTCAATCACTATCTTATCTACAAGATTAACTCCGACTTAATTCAAGCGATTGTAGTAATCAGACATTCTGAGCACATACTCACTGGTTGAGCTATTCTCCTCCATCCTGTAGGTAAAATACTTGTCAGAGGTCTCATACCTCTCGACTAGGGCATGAGTCTGAAATACCAATTTCAGCTCTTGGAACATCTTATATGCTCCGTGGCGTTCAAAACGTTTCCAAAGTCCCGATTCTAAGACATAAAGCATGGCACACTAAACTATCAAGTATTCATCATACCGAGCTTGCCAAACGTTCATAACATCTGCATCTGCTCCTGCAATAGTTCTGTCACCTAGAGGTGCATCAAGGACATAATTCTTCTATGCAACAATCAGGATAATCCTCAGATCTCGGAGCCAGTCCACATCATTGATACTATCATCTTTCAACTTATTTTTCTCTAGGAACATATCAAAAATAAACGGGGAGCTGCATCGCAAGCTATTGATCTACAACACAGATATGCAAATACTATCAGGACTAAGTTCATGATAAATTAAAGTTCAATTAATCATATTACTTAAGAACTCCCACTTGGATAGACATCCCTATAGTCATCTAAATGATTACGTGATCCATATCAACTAAACCATGTCCGATCATCACGTGAGATGGAGTAGTTTACAATGGTGAACATCTCTATGTTGATCATATCTACTATATGATTTACGTTTGACCTTTCGGTCTCAGTGTTCCAAGGCCGTATCTTCATATGCTAGGCTCGTCAAGTTTAACCCAAGTATTCTGCACGTGCAAAACTGGCTTGCACCCGTTGTATGTTAACGTAGAGCTTATCACACCCTATCATCACGTGGTGTCTCGGCACGACGAACTATAGCAACGGTGCATACTCAGGGAGAACACTTGTACCTTGAAATTTAGTGAGGGATCATCTTATAATGCTACCACCGTACTAAGAAAAATAAGATGCATAAAGGATAAACATCGCATGCAATCAAAATATGCGACATGATATGGCCATTATCATCTTGTGCCTTTGATCTCCATCTCCAAAGCATCGCATGATCTCCATCGTCACCGGCTTGACACCTTGATCTCCATCGTAGCATCGTTGTCGTCTCGCCAACTATTGGTTCTACGACTATCGCTACCGCTTAGTGATAAAGTAAAGTAATTACATGGCAATTGCATTTCATACAATAAAGCGACAACCATAAGGCTCCTGCCAGTTGCCGATAACTTTTACAAAGCATGATCATCTCATACAACAATTTATATCTCATCACGTCTTGACCATATCACATAACAACATGCCTTGCAAAAACAAGTTAGACATCCTCTACTTTGTTGTTGCAAGTTTTACGTGGCTGCTACGAGCTTCTAGCAAGAACCGTTCTTACCTACGCATCAAAACACTACAAAAAAGACACTTCCGTGATGATACGTGTTTGTCACAGTAGGTCGCGTTTTTGTCATGCATGTACATCCATGACGATTTTATGACAGAATCAAGATAGTCATACCTGTGCTGTCGTAGAAGTGTTCCATGACATTACCAAAATTATCATCACGGAAGTGTCCACTTCCATGACGATAAATCACGCGTCATAGAAGTTCTTTCTTCAAGGGTGACCAACACGTGGCATCCACCATAACGGAACACCGTTAAGCTATCGATCGGGTCCGGTTTTGGATCTGATAACCCGTTAACAGCCGGGACCAATGGGAAATTTCCACATGTAAAATTCTAATTGGCCAGAGGGAACACCTGTCAGCTCGCCAGTGGGCTAGATGTCACTCATCCATTGGAGGAGACATGCCTATGATACCTCGACATGTGGCTGGGCCCAACAGAGGCCCATATAGGTTAAAAAGGCCGGCCCAGTCAAAGGCCCGTAGTACTTACTCAGGTACTAGTGGAGCAACCCAATAACGGTCTGCTTAATAAAGGCCCATTTACGGCCTGAAGCCAGATCTGGCCCATTAATTGTTCACCGAATATTTGGGCCCAATTATAACCCAGTGATTTTCGGCCTGTTAGAGGCCCGATTTAGACATGGGCCCATTTTAGCCCGGTGTTACTTTCGTCCTGGGAATGGCCCGTGCTGCCCATGGGCCATATATGGTCCGATGGGACATCGGGCCCACTAATGGCCCGTGATAAAGGTGGCAACAGTGAAGCCCAACGTGGCTTTGGGCCTGTTAAAGGCCTGTCGCATAATTCGGCACGTTGAGGTCTGTACTAAGCTTTCGGCCTCTTAAAGGCCCATGATATCAGTGGGCCAACTAAGGCCCGAGATATGTTTCGGCCTGGTAACTGCCCGTGATATAACTGGGCCCAAAAAGGCCCGGTCTACATTTCAGCCTGCTGAAGGCCCGTCGATGACTAGTGAAAATTGAGGCCCAACATGCATTTCGGCCTACTAAAGGCCCATGGTTTCACCTGGGCCGTAACAGGCCAGTACAATATTCAGCCTGTTAATGGCCCAACGCTACCTGGGCCAAACTAAGCGCTGGATCCACAAAAGGCCCAACTAGAATATAGGCCGGTGTAAGTTGTGGCCCTCGCGCAAAGTGTGAAGGCCCCAATCATTCGGGCCCAAGATGCAGGCCGGCCCAATTGTGGCCCACTAAAAACCAGGCCCGTTAGAGGCGAATGTTTGGGCCCGGTCGACTACATCTAATTTTTTTCCAGATAGCGAATGATAGTAGTAACTAGTAGGAATTAAGAACGAACCTACTCTATACAATAAAGAAATTTCGGCATAGTAACTAAGAATAAACCTACACTATACAATAAAGGATTTATGGTATATTACATCCACTGGGCATCGAAGTTCGCCACCAGTAATCATAAAGTGCAACGAAGAAGCAGATTACAAAAACTGGGCACCATTGCAGCGTAACAAAATAATACTGAACCGAGACCACTTCCAAGACAGTTCAAGAAAGGTTAGCCTTGCGCGGGAACTGCGGCGCAAGCTGCTAAGCAAGGCTATGAGACTGGCCTAGCATGTCGGTCATAGCTTCCAGGTGTAGCTGTTTAGCGATCAGGTTCTCATTGGTGTTATCCGCAATCTTTCTTAGAGATAGGATTTCAAGTCGAAGTTGAGTTGCAGAATACCTTTCTGCTAGAACTTGGGACTGAAGAAGTTGAACTGATTCAAATAATGAATTCTGTGAGCTTGTCTGACTGCTAGTCTCAAGTAACTTGAACACTGCATCAACACAAGACTTTGGGGTTGTCTCGCTATCTTCAAGATGTTTTGCCTTCTTTGCTGCAATATATGTTGGGTTTGTCTCACAGCCATCAGCAGACTTGTGCATGCCATCAGGCATATCACCCTGAAACAAAGCAGAGAGATGACAAATTTTGCACGTGTATAAACAAAGATGATAATTGTGCTGTCAATTCCATCCAATTTTAAATTAGAAAATAAAGAGTAAGTTCAAAATATCAATAGGATAATTTGGCATTGTTCATAATGTGGGGAGCTTGTGACGCCCCGAGACTGATGTGCCAGGTGTCCTCCAGTTATTCGCTGTTGTGGCCTTGTCATTTGCTTGCGTGTTGCATCTTGCCATGTCATCATCCGCATTGCATCATCATGTTTTCAAAACTTGCATCCGTCTCGATCTCCTCGTTACGTCCGTTGTCCGTTCTGAGCCCAGACACACTTGCACGCGCCCGCGACATGTCCGAAATATTATTTTGTAAGTGGCCGGAAAATGTTCTCGGAATGGGATGAAAGTTGGCATGCGGTGTTGTTATGTTGTTAGTAGGTCGCCTCCCAAGCTTCATCGCATTCGGAGTCCGTTTGATGCCCCAACGGATAACTATAGCGGTAGTATAGCCGGTCTAACGTCAGACGTTTTCGGTCTCCGAAAACAGTCCCCGGGCCTCTCTCTTCTCTTCTCTCAGCCCAAGGCTTTCTGCACAGCCCACTGCCTACCGCCGGGCCCAACTTAATCTGTCTCGGTTATGCCCGCGGCCCTCCCCTCGCGCACGCGTCCGGAATTTGTCCCGGACCCGACCCGGACAGTTGTCACCGTTGGACTCAAAACATCCCTGAACATCTACAAAACATCTCCGTTTTTCTCTTTGGGCTACCTAACCTATTTTTCCCGTCCGTCCGATTAAGATCGGAGGGACCAAATGACCCTATCCAAAAATCCACTTACTATATATAGACCATTCCCCTAGGCAGCAACCCTAAAATCTAGGTCTTTTGTCCTCCTCAGCCGCCGACACACTCCAAATCCCCCTCGGGATCCAACCCCTCGGTCGCCGCCGCATCCTCCTCGTTTTTCTCGGCCAACCAACCAGATCCACTCCTTCTGTTTTTCCTTGAGATCCACCTACTCCTTCCCCGGAGCTCCTCCTCTGCTTCTCCTCGAACCAGTAGCAGCAGCGCAGCGCCCAAGCACTCCTCACCTCGCCGGTGCACCCTGCCTCCACTCCGGCGCCGGGAACAAAACCCCCCGCGCCCGGATCTCACCACCACGTCGTCGTCCAGGACCCCGCTGGCCTCCCTTTTCTTCTTCTGCAGGAAGAGGACGACGCTCCAGCCACGCCACATTCGTCTCCGTCGCCAGCGCCAAGTCCTGCCGCCAGCAGTGCCTCGGCCGTCCTCGTCCATGCGCTCGAGACAGCGAGTGAGGACCTCACTGCATCCCTGGTCTCCTCCGAGCGCCGCCCCTTTGCGTTCTCCACCGCAGTCGAGCCGCCCAAGTCCCAAGACGCCATGGTCGGCCTCCTCTGTTCGATCACCGTCGCCCCGCGCCACTAGCCGGAGAATCTCCATCGCCGGCTGAAACTCCGTAGGTCACCGAGTCCCATCTCCGAACCACGACCACCACCAGGGACCCCCTCCACGCTCCATCGACCCCGCCAGCGCAGCAGCGCCTCGTCCACTCGGCGTCTTCGCTACGTGGGTCTCCCCTGCCCGTTGCCATGGATGGCCGCCGTCCCGCTGCTCCGAGACCAAGTGCCATCGTTTTGCAACCACCTCCCTCGAGTTCTTCCCCAATACCGTCGTCCTCAACCGCGCCAAGTCCCTCGGCGCCGCGACCCGTCGCCAGTCTGCTTCCCTTCGCCCCAGAATCCGGTCGCCCTAAACCTGTCGCTGCCGATTTTCGCTTTTCTTCAGATACGAGAGCAGCTCACCCGCCCCGCTCGATGCATTGACCGCAGGCCCAGCCAGCGCCAGGAGGGCCCAGCCTCCTCCGCAGCCTGCCCGCACCGCGCCATGCGCCTACAGGCTCAGATGGGCTTGGCCCAATGTGAGCAACCCTTGCCAGATCCAGTTTTAGCCCGTGTAGCTCTTTTTTTCCACTCTGTGCGTTTTTTTTCTTTCCAATGCATGCATAATTACAGGAGGATGCCATTATTTTAATTTGCTCACAAGTAAATAACCGTGCATCGGATTAAAACCAACTTAATATGAAACTTGCTGAGATTTTCATCTAGTTTAATAATATGCAACTTTCATCTATGTTTAAAATGTTTAAAATGCTGTTTGTTTAAATTTGCTCCTATGCCATGCTAAAATGATTTATTTCATAACTAAATAACCGTAACTCGGAATTTAATAAACTTTATATGTAAATGGGGTAGAAAAATGCCTAGTTTAACATGGTGGCTTTACTTTGCATGTTTAATAACTCTAAAATTGTGTTTAGAGAAGATCAGTACCACAACCAAAATATGCACATGAGGATTTTTCCGGACTTGTTGCTTGTTGTTCTGGCCTCATTTAAACATGCCTAGTTAGGTAGTTTTCATTTGCTTCACCCTCTTGCCATGCTAACAAAATTTAATCTTGTTGGGTACATAAAAGGGAGAGAACTAAATAAGTCATGTGGTGTTTTCTTCAATATGCAACTCCGTTGCATAATGAGCTCCACTTAATTTGTAGTATTGTTTGTGCACTTTGCCATGCCATGCTTCATTAAACCGGACATGCATCATACTCGATTGTGCATCATGCCATGTTGATGTGTTGGTTGTTTACTATGTTGTTTGCTTCTTTTCGGTGTTGCTTCTTCGGGTTGGTTCCGATAACGTCGTGTGTGTGAGGATCCGTTCGACTACGTCCGTTTATCTTCTTCATGGACTCGTTTTTCTTCCTTGCGGGATTTCAGGCAAGATGACCATACCCTCGAAATCACTTCTATCTTTGCTTGCTTAGTTGCTCGCTCTTTTGCTATGCCTATGCTGCGATACCTACCACTTGCTTAACATGCTACCCATATTGTTGAACCAAGCCTCTAACCCACCTTGTCCTAGCAAACCGTTGTTTGGCTATGTTACCGCTTTGCTCAGCCCCTCTTATAGCGTTGTTAGTTGCAGGTGAAGATTGAAGTTTGTTCCTTGTTGGAACATGGAGATGTTGTTCCTTGTTGGAATATGTTTACTTGTTGGGATATCACAATATCTCTTATTTAATTAATGCATCTATATACTTGGTAAAGGGTGGAAGGCTCGGCCTTATGCCTGGGGTTTTGTTCCACTCTTGCCGCCCTAGTTTCCGTCATATCGGTGTTATGTTCCCGGATTTTGCGTTCCTTATGCGGTTGGGTTATAATGGGAACCCCTTGACAGTTCGCTTTGAATAAAACTCCTCCAGCAAGGCCCAACCTTGGTTTTACCATTCGCCACCTAGCCTTTTTCCCTTGGGAGTCACACATCCCGAGGGTAATCTTTATTTAATCCCCCCGGCCAGTGCTTGTCTAAGTGTTGGTCCAAACTAGAGCCACTTGCGGCGCCACCTCGGGGAAACTTGAGGGCTGGTTTTAGCTGTACTTAGTGTTCATCCAGTGTTGCCCTGAGAACGAGATATGTGCAGCTCCTATCAGGATCGGCGCATCGGGCGGTCTTGCTGGACTTGTTTTACCATTGTCGAGGATGTCTTGTAACCAGGATTCCGAGCCTGATCGGGTCTTCCTGCTAGAAGGAATATCCTTCATTGACCGTGAGAGCTTGTGATGGGCTAAGTTGGGACACCCCTGCAGGGTTTTTGAACTTTCGAAAGCCGTGCCCGCAGTTATGGGCAGATGGGAATTTGTTAATGTCCGGTTGTAGAAAACCTGAAGTTGACCTTAATTAAAATACATCAACCACGTGTGTTACCATGATGGTCTCTTCTCGGCAGGGTCCGGGAAGTGAACACGGTGTTGGAGTTATGTTTGACTTAGGTTGTTCTTGGATCACTTCTTGATCATAGTTTTATCGATCGTGCCTTGCCTTCTCTTCTTGCTCTCTTTTGCGTATGTTCGCCACCATATATGCTAGTCACTTGCTGCAGCTCCACCTCATACCTTTGCCTTACCCATAAGCTTAAATAGTCTTGATCGCGAGGGTGTGAGATTGCTGAGTCCCCGTGACTCACAAATACTTCCAAAACCTGTTTGCAGGTGCCGATGATACCGTGCAGGTGACACAACCAAGCTCAAGGAGGAGCTCGATGAAGATCTTGTCCTCTGTGTTGTTTTGTTCTAGTTGATCTGTAGTGGAGCCCAGTTGGGGTCGATCGGGGATCTGTGTAGCATTTGGGGCAGTCTTCTTTCATTTTGGTTCCATAGTCGGACCTTGTTTGTATCTGGATGATGTAATGCTTTATTCATGTATTGTGTGAAGTGGCGATTGTAAGCCAACTATGTATCTCTTTCCCTTATGTATTACATGGGTTGTGTGAAGATTACCTCACTTGCGACATTGCTTTCAATGCGGTTATGCATCTAGGTCATGCTTCGACACATGGGAGATATAGCCGCATCGAGGGCGTTACAAGTTGGTAATCAGAGCCTTCCCCGACCTTAGGAGCCCCCTGCTTGATCGAATCGTTGGCATTGTTAAGTCTAGAAAAACGTTTTGAGTCATTTAGGATTATATATCGGAGAGTAGGACTTCTTTTTACTCCTCAGTCCCTTCGTCGCTCTGGTGAGGCATCCTGACGTAGAGTTTTGACTCTTCTCTTCTCAAATTTCACTAAAAAAATTTAGGATCACGCGGGTATCTTGGAATTGTTCCGATGGTTTTGTGACGAGAACATTGTCCTTGGTGCCTCCTGTCATTTAGGGGTTGTGGCAGTGTCCCGGGGAGTTGAGCTGCGAGGTGTTGTCGTCACAATTTTATCGTTGCAGTTCTGGAATACCTGAGTTTAGTTTCGCCGACATCGAAAATCTCTTTTATGCAGTTGTTGTTGAGATAACCTCGACGCCACCCAGTAATGGGGCGGGAGTTCGGGAGTATTGCCATAACTCCTATAACGGATGCTTTTCGAAGGTTGAGGTAAACGATTTCCGAAGGTTTCTTGGTTATGTGTTGAAGGATGGATACAGCTGGATGTAGGATTTGCTAGTTTTGGGTGAGATATTATGCTTCCCCTGTATCCCCAACACCTGATTGCATAACCGGAAAATTTCGGGAGTTTATAAGTGGGAATTCAAGTAGCTCTTAGGATATCTTTCCAACGGATATAGGATATGAAATTGGGGTTCGACGTCTAGTGGTCCGCCTATTCACGGTTGGTTTTATAGTGGTCTCGTTGTGTCTTAAAGAGTCCTTGGCTATGCCAACTCGGGGACGCTTCGTATGTCATGTGCACTGCCTTGTACATGATGGTGCTGTACGATCGAGCCCGTGTAGGCCCCACCACGAAAACTTCAGACGAAATTTCTATCATATGTTTGTTCCGGCTTATTCTGCAAGCCAATCCTTTGTTTTTGTTTGGAGTTGTGGTATTCGAGTTGCTTCAATGTCAAGTGTTGATTCCATACCTTCCCCAAATGGTGTTCTCATACTCCGCTGTGAATACTAATCCTTCTCGATAATCGAGATTGTTATGCCAATCTTGTTCTACCGGTGTGTCTCTCTTCAAGTGGATCCGATCACTTCAACATTCGCAAGATCAATTATCAGTTCTTCTCAATGTTGTTTGTTTCATCCATCTCCAAGTTGCCTTTGTTTTTCCCGCCCTCCCTCCCTTGTTTTTCTTCAAGGACTTAGATTTCTTAATCGAGTATCCATCTTATTGATGTGAAGCCTCTCCATTCTTTTCCTTCAATGTTCTTACCCGGTGATTCTCATGAAGATACTAATGGAGCTTCTAGTTCATCATTCTTCGTTTCTTTTATCTTCCCCGATGGTTTCAAGTCAAGCTTTGTTGATCTTACCCTTTCCTCATTTCAATGCCTTCTCATACCGGTGCACCTCATAATAATTCACTTCTCGCTATTCATTTGTTCCGGCGTGCTCAAGCTTTCTCAAAAGGCTCGTCTTGTCATTCAAGATCCGTTCAACCTATTTCGAGGTTGTTATCTCATTCTGGCCATATAATTCAACCGGTGCATTCTCTCTTTTAAATTGTTCTACGGTGTATCTTTTGAGTGGGCCCTAACCCACAGGTCTTTTCCCCAGGATCTTACCTGACTCTTATAATTTCCAGAGTTATTCTCATATTCATCTCAAAGTTTGACGTAAGAATGATTTATCATCAGTCAAATGCCTTTCTCCAAGATCGGTTAAATTCTTTTCATCGTTGTCTCAACCTTTTCCATTCTTCATTCTGGAGTGCCTCAACAATTCTTGGTGGTGTTTCTCGTCGTCATTCTCGGATTTTGAAGACCGAAGAAGAGTTTTTCCTCCATATCTTGTCCGTTCTCTCAGAGATTCGTGATTCTAGTTTGAGGCCATCCTCTCATAATTGTTTTTGATTGTGGAAATTCTTTTCATCCTTCCGGAGCAATTCAAGAGTCTTTTCTGTTTGATTCTCCGAAGCCCATCATTTCAGAAGATTTATTCATTCTCAGCTTTCAGCTATCATTCTCCAAATCTTACCGGTGCATCATTCAAGTATTCTCTTATCAGCTCGTGATCGCTTCGTTATCATGTATCTAAATTCTCTCAAGCTTCTACGTTCATTTGCTAATTCTTCCCGGTGTTATCCTTATCTTTTCCTCGGTCATTTTAATTCTTACGGTGGTTCGTTAAAGACTTCTCTTCCTTCGTTATCATATCAATTTATTCGTTGTCTCAACCCTACGAGTGGTTCGTCGAAGACCTTCTCAAGTTTACTCTATATCTATCTTAATCCTTTCTACGAGAATAAGTAGTATGCCAAATCCGTTGCTTGTCATCAATTTAAATTGGTGAAGGATAAGCATAATGTAATTCTTATTCTTGTTTCATCGAGTAAATTCAATTATTCCGGAGGTTCATCAAATTCTCAGTTTCAATTGGTTCATCTTTTATTTTTCCCGGAGTTCCAAGCTTTCATCATCATGAAGATCCATCTTATCATTGCAAGGCTTCAACCTTATTCTTTTCATCCTTCATTTTGTTTGATCATTCTTTTATTACCGGAGTTCTTCATGGAGGCTCTACATGATGGTTCATCAAGGATTTAATTCATTCTCGAAGTGTTCATTGAGACTCTTTTCTAAGGAGCTCACGCATTCTTCATCTTGCTATCCGGAGTGCAATTCTTTCTTCCGTATCTTTGGAGGTGGTATTATGTCATTCTTGATAATTAGAGTTCATGTTTCATGATTCACAAGTTATCAAGAATGAGGTATTTTAAACCCATCGATCTCTTCTTTGGAGTTATCTTGGGTTATATTTCACCTAAAGCCTTCCCTAAGGATTGTTACTATTATGGTGCTTATAAATGACCCAAGTTCTTCATTTATCCTCCCGGTGAAATAAGTTTCTTGTCTCCTTGTTCATACCAATCCAATCTTGTTTCCATTTATCACAGAATTTCACCTCAAGTTTTTAGATGTTTTCATAAACCCACGAGCAGCTTATTGTTTTCGTTGTTGATTTTTCAACAACTCCGTTCAAGCCTTATCCGTAAGGATGTTTTCTTTCAAATTCATCTGTGGGAAGAGTTATCATTTTCTTCTCCATAATTTAATTCCAATGATCTACCTTCTATTCCTTCATCCGGAGGCATTGTGATTTTTCTCTTTTCTCTCATCATCTCGAATTGTGAGGATCATGTTCTTTCATGCTTATCCTTTTGACCGGAGTGTTGTGCCTTCTATTCAAGTCCTCCCATCTTATCAAGTTTTCCATCCCTTCTCAACCGGAGTGCTGTTTGAAATCGTTCTACCCTTGTGCCATTCTTTCAATAGTTTCGGAGGCAGTGTCTTGTTGATTTCATCAAGCATACACTCATCTTGTCAAGTTCTTATTCAATTCATTTTCTTTCAGTCGGAGTGCTGCCCAAATTATATTATTCTGATTCCTTCTCCATTTGGTTTTGACCGGAGTGGCTTCAATGTCAATCCTGTCATTTAAGCTCGTCTTTTTCGCCGTATTTCTGGTTCCTTGTCTAACAGAGTGTTTTCCACTTCGTTCATCTTCATTGTATTCCTTTTCTCTCAATTTTTCCAACCTTTTCAAGGTTCTTTGGTCTCACTCGTTTGTCAAAGAAGCAATTTGGTTTACCTCTTCTCCTCCTCTTCCTTGTCCCTCCGGTGCCATCCCTAGGATCTCGGGTCGAGATCCTCTCGTAGTGGTGGAGTGTTGTGACGCCCCGAGACTGATGTGCCAGGTGTCCTCCAGTTATTCGCTGTTGTGGCCTTGTCATTTGCTTGCGTGTTGTATCTTGCCATGTCATCATCCGCATTTCATCATCATGTTTTCAAAACTTGCATCCGTCTCCGTCTCCTCGTTATGTCCGTTGTCCATTCTGAGCCTAGACACACTTGCACGCGCCCGCGGCAAGTCCGAAATATTATTTTGTAAGTGGCCGGAAAATGTTCTCGGAATGGGATGAAAGTTGGCATGCGGTGTTGTTATGTTGTTAGTAGGTGGCCTGCCCAGTTTCATCGCATTCGGAGTCCGTTTGACGCCCCAACAGATAACTATAGCGGCAGTATAGCCGGTCTAACATCGGACGTTTTCGGTCTCCGAAAACAGTCGCCGAGCCTCTCTCTTCTCTTCTCTCAGCCCAAGGCTTTCTGCGCAGCCCACTGCCTACCGCCGGGCCCAACTTAATCTCTCTCGGTTATGCCCGCGGCCCTCCCCTCGCGCGCGCGTCCAGAATTTGTCCCGGACCCGACCCGGACAGTTGTCACTGTTGGACTCAAAACATCCCCGAACATCTACAAAACGTCTCCATTTTTCTCTTTGGGCTACCTAACCTATTTTTCCCGTCCGTCCGATTAAGATCGGAGGGACCAAATGCCCCTATCCAAAAATCCACTTACTATATAAAGACCAATCCCCTAGGCAGCAACCCTAAAATCTAGGTCTTTTGTCCCCCTCAGCCACCGGCACACTCCAAATCCCCCTCGGGATCCATCCCCTCGGTCGCCGCCGCATCCTCCTCGTTTTTCTTGGCCAACCAACCAGATCCACTCCTTCTGTTTTTCCTTGAGATCCACCTACTCCTTCCCCGAAGCTCCTCCTCCGCTTCTCCTCGAACCAGTAGCAGCAGCGCAGCGCCCAAGTACTCCTCACCTTGCCGGTGCACCCTGCCTCCACTCCGGCGCTGGGAACGAAACCCCCCACGCCCGGATCTCACCACCACGTCGTCGTCCAGGACCCCACTGGCCCCTTTTCTTCTTCTGCGGGAAGAGGACGACGCTCCAGCCGTGCCACGTTCGTCTCCGTCAGCAGCGCCCCGGCCGTCCTCGTCCATGCGCTCGAGACAGCGAGTGAGGACCTTGCTGCGTCCCTGGTCTCCTCCGAGCGTCGCCCCTTTGTGTTCTCCACCGCGGTCGAGCCGCCCAAGTCCCAGGACGCCATGGTCGGCCTCCTCTGTTCGATCTCCGTCGCCCCGCGCCACTAGCCGGAGCATCTCCATTGCCGGCTGAAACTCCGCAGGTCACCGAGTCCAATCTCCGGACCACGACCACCACCAGGGACCCCCTCCGTGCTCCATCGACCCCGCCAGCGCAGCAGCGCCTCGTCCACTCAGCGTCTTTGCTGCGTGGGTCTCCCCTGCCTGTTGGCATGGATGGCCGTTGTCCCGCTGCTCCGAGACCAAGTGCCATCGTTTTGCAGCCACCTCCCTCGAGTTCTTCCCCAACGCCGTCGTCCTCAACCGCGCCAAGTCCCTCGGCGCCGCGACCTGTCGCCAGTCTGCTTCCCTTCGGCCCAGAATCCGATCGCCCTGAACCTGTCGCTGCCGATTTTCGCTTTTCTTCAGATACGAGAGCAACTCAGCCGCCCCGCTCGATGCGTTGACCGCAGGCCCAGCCAGCGCCAGGAGGGCCCAGCCTCCTCCGCGGCCTGCCCGCGCCGCGCCATGCGCCTCCAGGCTCAGATGGGCTTGGCCCAATGTGAGCAACCCTTGCCAGATCCAGTTTCAGCCCGTGTAGCTTTTTTTCCAGTCTGTGCATTTTTTCTTTGCAATGCATGCATAATTACAGGAGGATGCCATTATTTTAATTTGCTCACAAGTAAATAACCATGCATCGGATTCAAACAAACTTAACGTGAAACTTGCTTAGATTTTCATCTAGTTTAATAATATGCAACTTTCATCTATGTTTAAAATGCTGTTTGTTTAAATTTGCTCCTATGCCATGCTAAAATGATTTATTTCATAACTAAATAACCGTAACTCAGAATTTAATAAACTTTATATGTAAACGGGGGTAGAAAAATGCCTAGTTTAACATGGTGGCTTTACTTTGCATGTTTAATAACTCTAAAATTGTGTTTAGGGCAGATCAGTACCACAACCAAAATATGCACATGAGGATTTTTCCGGACTTGTTGCTTGTTGTTCCGGCCTCATTTAAACTTCCCTAGTTAGGTAGTTTTCATTTGCTTCACCCTCTTGCCATGCTAACAACATTTAATCTTGTTGGGTACATAAACGAGAGAGAACTAAATAAGTCATGTGGTGTTTTCTTCAATATGCAACTCCGTTGCATAATGAGCTCCACTTAATTTGTAGTATTGTTTGTGCACTTTGCCATGCCATGCTACATTAAACCGGACATGCATCATACTCGATTGTGCGTCATGCCATGTTGATGTGTTGGTTGTTTACTATGTTGTTTGCTTCTTTCCAGTGTTGCTTCTATGGGTTGGTTCCGATAACGTCGTGTGTGCGAGGATCCGTTCGACTACGTCCGTTTATGTTCTTCATGGACTCTTTCTTCTTCCTTGCGAGATTTTAGGCAAGATGACCATACCCTCGAAATCACTTCTATCTTTGCTTGCTTAGTTGCTCGTTCTTTTGCTATGCCTATGCTGCGATACCTACCACTTGCTTATCATGCCACCCATATTGTTGAACCAAGCCTCTAGCCCACGTTGTCCTAGCAAACCATTGTTTGGCTATGTTACCGCTTTGCTCAACCCCTCTTATAGCGTTGTTAGTTGCAGGTGAAGATTGAAGTTTGTTCCTTGTTGGAACATGGAGATGTAGTTCCTTGTTGGAATATGTTTACTTATTGGGATATCACAATATCTCTTATTTAATTAATGCATCTATATACTTGGTAAAGGGTGGAAGGCTCGGCCTTATGCCTGGTGTTTTGTTCCACTCTTGCCTCCCCAGTTTCCGTCATATCGGTTATGTTCCCGGATTTTGCGTTCCTTACGCGGTTGGGTTATAATGGGAACCCCATGACAGTTCGCTTTGAATAAAACTCCTCCAGCAAGGCCCAACCTTGGTTTTACCATTCGCCACCTAGCCTTTTTCCCTTGGGAGTCGCACATCCCGAGGGTAATCTTTATTTACCCCCCCGGGCCAGTGCTTGTCTAAGTGTTGGTCCAAACTAGAGCCACTTGCGGCGCCACCTCGGGGAGACTTGAGGGCTGGTTTTAGCTGTACGTAGTGTTCATCCGGTGTTGCCCTGAGAACGAGATATGTGCAGCTCCTATCAGGATGTCGGCGCATCGGGCGGTCTTGCTGGACTTGTTTTACCATTGTCGAGGATGTCTTGTAACCGGGATTCCAAGCCTGATCGGGTCTTCCCGCTAGAAGGAATATCCTTCGTTGACCGTGAGAGCTTGTGATGGGCTAAGTTGGGACACCCCTGCAGGGTTTTTGAACTTTCGAAAGCCGTGCCCGCGGTTATGGGCAGATGGGAATTTGTTAATGTCCAGTTGTAGAAAACCTGAAGTTGACCTTAATTAAAATACATCAACCGCGTGTGTTACCGGGATGGTCTCTTCTCGGCGGGGTCCGGGAAGTGAACACGGTGTTGGAGTTATGTTTGACGTAGGTTGTTCTAGGATCACTTCTTGATCATAGTTTTATCGATCGTTCCTTGCCTTCTCTTCTCGCTCTCTTTTGCGTATGTTCGCCACCATATATGCTAGTCGCTTGCTGCAGCTCCACCTCATACCTTTGCCTTACCCATAAGCTTAAATAGTCTTGATCGCGAGGGTGTGAGATTGCTGAGTCCCCGTGACTCACAGATACTTCCAAAACCAGTTTGCAGGTGCCGATGATACCGTGCAGGTGACGCAACCAAGCTCAAGGAGGAGCTCGATGAAGATCTTGTCCTTTGTGTTGTTTCGTTCTAGTTGATCAGTAGTGGAGCCCAGTTGGGGTCGATCGGGGATCTGTGTAGCATTTGGGGCAGTCTTCTTTCATTTTGGTTCCGTAGTCGGACCTTGTTTGTATCTGGATGATGTAATGCTTTATTCATGTATTGTGTGAAGTGGCGATTGTAAGCCAACTATGTATCTCTTTCCCTTATGTATTACATGGGTTGTGTGAAGATTACCTCACTTGCGACATTGCTTTCAATGCGGTTATGTCTCTAAGTCATGCTTCGACACGTGGGAGATATAGCCGCATCGAGGGCGTTACAGAGCTTCACCACACTACTGGGTTACCATGTCAACATAACAAGCATAGGTGAAGGGCAAAGAAAATCATTGTATCTATTTTGGTTAATGTGCATGGCATGTTGTTCTTATCATCAGCCACATTAGTAAGATAAAACAGGAGATGACAAGGTGCAAACGTGGGCTGCTTCACCACACACTGGATTATAGATCCACAAAAACAAGCATACATATAGGAAGTATTGAGTAATGTGCATGGTATGAATAAGGAATTTGGTTTTACAAGTAAAACTTAGAACTTACGGTTCTCGCGAACATGCATTTTGGTAGAGACAACAAACTAAACAGTAGTAAACGATAGGGAGTATGAGAAAATTAAACAGCAGTTGAGGATAAAGGCTTTAGGAGGACCAACTTACATTAACGATTAACACCGGCTTTATGATGCCCTTCTCCATGTCAAGGGAAGGATAACTCAAGAATTTCAGCACATAATCTTCTTCATAAGCATTTCCTGTACTGTACATTTTGTAGAGAGTAATTATAGATATGATAATGAAGATAAGATGCAGATTGATGCTACATAATCAACTACCAATCCCTGGAAGTACAAGCATTACAGGACAAAATGTACTGACAAGAGCAATGGGCTACACTTCTGCACTGGCATTGTCTGTGCATTTTACTTTTTGGTAAGATTAAATATAGATCTGATATTTTTTAGTAAATGGTGGGCGAGGGAGATAAGATGCCGAATGCTACAGTGAACCAATCCCTGTTCCCATAATACAAGAGTGTTTTGAACACTGGTGTACTGTACAAAATGTTCTTATATTATGGGACGGAGGGAGTAGTTGTTAATGTAAGTACAGTGATAGACGACGTTCAGTCCTTATAAGAGGACTGCAGAGCTAAACCTCTTCAAAAGCATTGGGTTGATTCTAAATGTATGTAAGAGTCCAATCGGATCTTATAATGTCCACCAAATGGATGATAACGAGGCTAACATGTGCAGGGATGCTACATAGTCAAACAACTATGGAAGTAAGTATGGTCATACATGCCAAGAGGTACTCACAAGAGTAATGCAGTGTGCAGTATAGTTGTGAGATTTTGTGGTCCTTTGAGAATGAATGTTCTTCTGCTAATAGTTTTCGGACAAGTGAGACGTTAAGGCAAATGCAGAAATGTAGTTCAAATTGTGATGTGATATCATAGACACTACCTTACGCTGCAGTCGAGACCAATGTGTAACAAGATTATTCCAGTCACCGTCGGATAAATGTAGCACCGGAGACTTTACAGAAATTTCGTTAGAGGCTTGCTAATACGTCTCCGTCGTATCTACTTTTCCAAACACTTTTGCCCTTGTTTTGGACTCTAACTTGTATGATTTGAATGGAACTAACCCGGACTGACGCTGTTTTTAGCAGAATTGCCATGGTGTTGTTTTATGTGCAGAAAACAAATATTCTCGGAATGACCTAAACTCCACGGAACATCTTAGAAAAAAATAATAAAAAATCCTCGCCAAAGATGAAGACCAGGGGGCCCACACCCTGTCCATGAGGGTGGGGGGCGCCCCCCTCTAGGGCGCGCCCCCTACCTCGTGGGCCCCCTGGATGCCCTCCGACGCCAACTCCAACTCTATATATTTGCTTTCGGAGAGAAAAAATCAGAGAGAAGAAATCGTCGCGTTTTACGATACGGAGCCGCCGCCAAGCCCTAAAACCCCTCAGGAGGGCTGATCTGGAGTCCGTTCGGGGCTCCGGAAAGGGGGATTCGTCGCCGTCGTCATCATCAACCATCCTCCATCACCAATTTCATGATGCTCACCGCCGTGCGTGAGTAATTCCATCTTAGGCTTGCTGGATGGTGATGGGTTGGATGAGATTTATCATGTAATCGAGTTAGTTTTGTTAGGGTTTGATCCCTAGTATCCACTATGTTGTGAGATTGATGTTGCTATGAGTTTGCTATGCTTAATGCTTGTCACTAGGGCCCGAGTGCCATGATTTCAGATCTGAACCTATTATGTTTTCATGAATATATGTGAGTTCTTGATCCTATCTTGCAAGTCTATAGTTACCTACTATGTGTTATGATCCGGCAACCCCGAAGTGACAATAATCGAGACCACTCCCAGTGATGACCATAGTTTGAGGAGTTCATGTATTCACTATGTGCTAATGCTTTGTTCCGGTTCTCTATTAAAAGGAGGCCTTAATATCCCTTAGTTTCCAATAGGACCCCGCTGCCACGGGAGGGTAGGACAAAAGATGTCATGCAAGTTCTTTTCCATAAGCACGTATGACTATATACGGAATACATGCCTACATTACATTGATGAATTGGAGCTAGTTCAGTGTCACCCTATGTTATGACTGTTACATGATGAACCGCATTCGGCATAATTATCCATCACTGATCCAGTTCCTACGAGTTTTCCATATACTGGTTTACGCATATTTACTTTCCCGCTGCTACTGTTACAATCACTACAAAATAACAAAAACATTACTTTTGCTGTCTTTAGTTTTGTTGCCGCTACCACCACTATCATATTACTTTGCTACTAAACACTTTGCTGCGGATACTAAGTTTCTAGGTGTGGTTGAATTGACAACTTAGCTGCTAATACTTGAGAATATTCTTTGGCCCCCCTTGTGTCGAATCAACAAATTTGGGTTGAAAACTCTACCCTCGAAAGCTGTTGCGATCCCCTATACTTGTGGGTTATCAAGACTAATTTCTGGCACCGTTGCCGGGGAGCATAGCTCTATTCTTTGAGTCACTTGGTATTTATATCTGCTGGACACTATGAAGAACTTGAAAGATGCTAAGACAACAATTTATCCCTCAACTACGAGGGGAGGTAAGGAACTGCCATCTAGCTCTGACTTCATTCACCTTCTGTTATGAGTAAGCTAGCGACACCTAAACCTGCTTCTGCTATTCGTTCTGATATGTCTCATGTTATTGATGATGCCACTTCTGCTATGCATGATACTTATGATGAAACTTCTTCTATGCCTGATACTACTGTGCCCCTTGGTGAATTTCTTGATGAACAAATTGCTAGGGCTAGAGAAAAAGAAATTATTGAATCTGAATACGATGATGATAGTGATGATGAAAATATGCATGTTATCGCTGAGGGTTATCTTTTTGATATGGAATCTTATGCCGCTATTTTAGCTTGCAGGGATAGATATGAGCTTAAGAGGTTATTAGTTACATGGAACAAAGAATCACTTAGAGATAAAATGAAACCCGACCCTGCTTTTGCTACTTCACCTATTTGTGTTCCTGATAAGGATTATGAATTCTCTGTTGATCCTGATCTAATTACTTTGGTTGAATCTGATCCGTTTTATGGCTATGAATCTGAAACTGTTGTGGCACATCTTACTAAGTTAAATGATATAGCCACCCTGTTTACTAATGACGAGAGATCGCGTTACTTTTATATACTCAAAATATTTCCGTTCTCATTAAAGGGTGATGCTAAGATATGGTTTAATTCTCTTGATCCTGGTTGTGTGCGTATTCCCCAGGATATGATTTATTACTTCTCTGCTAAATATTTCCTTGCTCATAAGCAACAAGCTGCTTTGAGGGAAATATACAACTTCGTGCAAATTAAAGAAGAGAGTCTCCCACAAGCTTGGGGGGGCTTCTCAAGTTACTTAATGCTTTGCCTGATCATCCTCTTAAGAAACCTGAAATACTTGATATCTTTTATAATGGACTAACCGATGCTTCCAGAGATTACCTGGATAGTTGTACTGGTTCTGTTTTCAGGGAAAGAACACCAGATGAAGCTGAAATTCTATTGAATAATATGTTGACAAATGAAAATAATTGGGCACCTCCTGAGCCAGCTCCTGCTCCAATTACTAAGTCTATTTCTAAACCAACTCCGAAGAAGAGAGGTGTTCTATTCCTCAGTCCCGAAGATATGCAAGAGGCAAAGAAATCTATGAAAGAAAAAGGTATTAAAGATGAACATGTTAAGAATTTACCTCCTATTGAAGAAATACATGGTCTTAATCTATCGTCTATCGAAGAAACATATGATCTTGATCACTTATTTACTAAAGAACCTCCTGACCCCGATATCCCAACACAGGTAGTAAAGGTAAATTCTCTCTATAGATATGATAAAGTTGAAGTTCCTCCTACTAAAATTGCTAGTCAGTGCTTGGATGAGTTTGATAACTTTACGTTTAAGCAAGACGACTTCAATGCTTATTTTGGTAGACAATTAAAAGAAAATGCTTATATGATTAGACGCTTGGGTGATT